>NC_142254.1:9122500-9355000 GCF_052056855.1 Sturnus vulgaris | reverse complement strand
AAAAAGAGATCTAAGCTATATAGGGAGGTATGTAGCAGTGTGACCCAGAGCCAGCAAAGCACTGATGTGTGTGATGATAAGGGATGAGTTCAATGATCTGAGCCACAGCCCATGCAGTCTCTGCGAGCAGTGAGTAGCAGGAGCCTGGGGATCCGTGTAAGGACAGAGCAGTCACAGAACAGTCTGAGTTTGAAGGAACCCACAAAGATCATGTCTAGCTCCTAACTCAACAATCCATGCAGGATCAAACCCACAACCTTGGCATTATTAGGACCATGCTCTGAGCAGCTGAGCTCATCCCATACAGTGGTTCTTCAGTCTACTAAACTCCCAGCCTCCAGCAATCTAGTTCAGGAACTTTATGACCAGGTATGCACATCCTTCAGCTTATTTTTGACACTTTGTCATGATTCACATGACTAAAATACAGTTTATTCTTACCTATTTTGTGAGCAAAACTTAGCTCTTGTCAGGTTTGAGCCACAAATATGTCACCCACAATCATATGGTCACATCAAAGCATATGTCTCTCATCTGACAGGCCTGAAATAACATTTTCACAAGAACTGCACTGATTTGAGTCAAATGGCAGGCATGCATAGCAAAGATGACAGCAGAATTAGATGGGCTTTTGCTAGAATTAATCTCATGGACCCAGTTAAAAACATTGCTAAAGTCACCTGGCACTAACTATACTGAGGACTACAAAATGAGATATAATCCATTTAATGGACACACACTTTGGCTGCTGCTCCTTGCCCCATATATGACATCCTTGCCTCTGCTGCTACTGAAGATTAACTCAAGTACACATATAGGGGCTACAAAGGCACTAAAATTCCGAAGTGTCAGTGTGGCTCAATCTCACTTTCCTAAGCAATATAGATATTCACAGGTGGAAATGTTTCATTGAAAGCCACTGGGATGGGGACATGTGAGCACTTTACTGAATTTCTGTTCATACAACCAGTCTGCATGTTCATTTTCCTTAGACACTCCATCTTTTACTGAACCTGTCCTCTTTTGTTGAAGTAAGCAGAAACAGTGGTTGTATATACTTGGAAATTCAGAAACCAGCAAAATATTAATCTTTCTATTAATGCCACCCTTGTTAGAGTCACTGTTAAGTCAAAGTACATAGAAGTTCAGAATGCAGAAATGTATTTAGCACATTAATACACCAGAATTTTTCAACTCTCAATTAATAAAGCTGATACTGAAAATCTTTATATAATGCATGTTATACTGACTTGTACTGCATACAATATATGTCACAAACAATAATGCAATTAAGTCTTACTTCTTTGTAGTGGCACTTGGGGACTATTTGGATTAAATATAAATTTCTTAATCACCACTTCAGTGAAAAGATTTAGCCACTGTTTTGACATGGTACAGCATATCACAAAGTATCTTGATCCTCACTTACTAGATTTACACAGCAATGTCTTGGGTAAGCAATCACAATACATAGACATCTGTTATCTTTCTTATTCAGACAGCTCCAGAGGGAAATATTATTATACAGTGAGATTTTCAAAGGTAGAAAGGGAGTGAAGTATTCAGTTAATACTGATTTTCAGTCAGATGTCTAACTGCCTTTGTAGCTGCAGAAATTCTCTCATACATATTTAGGTAGTCTTGTGAGGAGCAGGGAGTTGGACTTGACGATGCTTTTGGGTCACTTCAAATTGAGATGGTTCATGATTCTGTGAATCCATCCTCACCTGAGACCCTAACCCATTCTGGTGAGTATCAAAAAAGGTGACAGATACATCAGGGGTTCATCAGTGTAATGACAGGGTCAGCACACAGGTAAAAGAAGAAATGACGATTTGGGACTTGGCTTCAAAAAGAAAGAAATACAAGCTAACAAGACAAAGATTTTAAAGTAACTTGAACTGTAACTCAGACATGTTTCACTTGTTTCTTTAAACAAAAAACATTCTCTCACCCAATAAGATGAAAAGCAATATACCTTAATTTTCCAAAGGCCATATTATTTCCAGGCATTTTTTCCACAATAATGAATTGATCAGTACTTACCTCTGACAATGAGAAAACTTGGAAGCAAAGACAGTAATATTATTTCACAGAAGTAGATGTAATTATTTTTAGTACCATTGTAGCAACAAACACACATTAGGATTTCAATTATCAAGGAGATTTAATTTTTTGTACCTTTTTGTAATTGTCCCCAAAACCTTTCACCCTTTAGATATATTCCTAATACAATTTCTGCAATCATGTATTGCTCTAAATTGGTTAGTTTGGAAGCAGATCATCTACTAGCACAAAGCACAGTACAAGTTAATCCCGAAAATATTCACCTAAAACCTCACTAAGTGCTGCACCTTCCCCTAAGTTCTGTGAGGGAATTAGTGTCCCAGCACAGTCAGTTTGTCCCAGAAAGCAATACACTAAAGTCCCTGTATATAAATCATTATAAAAATAGATAACAGCTGCCTCATGCCTAATAATACTTTTGTCGTTATTACAAAAGAGCTTTTTCCAGAATTTTAAAGATTTGAATGAAGAAAATTTTGAGAAAATTTTACAGGTAAATATCTCCTAATCAAAGGCAGCTTGGAAGAAATCATAAAGGTTACATGAGATTTACTTAGTCTCTTCTATTAATGAAAACTTGGTTGAAGAAGGTGAGAGGCACAGACATAAAGCACTTCGATTTCTGTAAGATTTTTGATGAATAACTATTCTTAATTCCAATTCTTAATTAGAACTAAATAGGCAAACACAAGTGAATTAAAAACCAAATCATTATTAAGATGAGATGAATCTGTGGTCAGTGGTTTTTCATGTTTTTAACCCTGACAAAAAAGAAAATACATAAATACTAATAAAGTTTGCAGGTAGCAATATATGGAGAGCTGGATCATAATAAGAGCCAGTCATTTATAATAAAAGAACAGATAGATATAAAAAAAGCCAAATCACAGATCTTGAGCAGATCTTCTTTTTGACAGGATTAAATACTGTCTGGTGTCACACTTGTCTCTCTTCCTCCAGAGGATATCTAAGTGTCCTTCTTTTGAAGCAAAGAATATGGAAACTCAATAGAAAAGAAAAACATTTCATAAAAGAGAAATACATGTGTTTACACTCCCAAAAGGATTGTGGAATCCTGTCTTTTTGACAGTTTCTTAAAAACAGAGAAACAAACATGCTTCTACAAGTAAAATTAGTAAAGTAGAATGTGGGATATGCTTTCCTTAAATAACAGCAAAACAATTGAATCAACTTATTTTCCACATCTTCCGTGCAGAACAAAGAAGTGTGACAGTTTTCTGGAGGTCACAGAACACCTGATATACCCATCTATGTAGGATACTGTTGGGCAGAGTGATTACTACTATATACAGATCTAGAGGGCTCCCTGTTGTCAGGCAGATTGCTGTTGAGAATTTTAGGATGCTTAGAGTAGTTAATTAAAGAGAAGCACTGGGAGCATTGCGAGGCCATAAATTCCTCCCTCATAGCTTATGGGGCTCAGGGCTGGAACTTTCCATATGGCTGTTTTTAACTGGCATAAACTTATTTTGACCTTAACCAGCATTTTAGACTAACACTACACATGGCATAGAGAGAAAAGGCAGGGAGAAGTTATTAGTCAAAGAGGCTTGCATAAATATGCAATATTATATATATACATATATAACAGGAAAATCAGCACTACTGATTCATCCACTAGTGTGTTAAAAATTCAAAGCAAAGACAACGTGGCATTTTATAATCTAACTGTTCTACAAGAACATAAATTAACACACATTTTGCAATCAAACCAGCAAGCACTTGAAGAACAGGTTTGTTGTATCTGTAGGTATCAAATATCATAAAACATAAATTAACGAGTCTGTAGATTATTAAATGACAGTTGAGATGCCAGCTTTCCTTTTTTTATCATGGAAGATATTCCCAGGATCTGTGACATCTGTGGTGGCTAATCCCCCATAGAGAAACTGACATTAAAAGGAATTCACACTGTGGTAAAGCCATACACCATTACAATGTTAGCTATGGGTTTCCAAAGCTCTCCTGGATTCTACGCTGCAGAGCAGAACTGGAGTGAAAACTGACAAGGTTGGTTTCCACATTTGCATTGCAAACAATAGCTTTATAAACCTGGACTTTGAAATACCCCACTGTGGTGAAGATTTCCAACACATTTCACAGGAAAAAAGAAAGATTGCTACACACCACTGTTCTCATCTGGTGTCCTGAATGCCTTGCATCTTTCAAGAATATTTCTTTTCAATTGCTTCGTGCGTTATTTTCAGCATTAAATGTGATTTTTTAAAAGCTTGATAAAAGTGGAAAGATATCACTATGAAATATCACTGTAATCTCTCCAAACAAATTGTGTAATTGACAAATGTAGAGTTATTCACAACAGCTTCTCAGAGAAAAAAAATCACTAAGAACAAGGAATGATCAAGTCAACTTTCTGTACCACCTCTTCTCAGGTAGTTAAGCTAGGTCTTGCTTCCAGGCCAAAGTCATGCTCCACTGGTCTTCTGTTCCTAACTTCATTCCTGTTCTTGCTTCTTCTCATAAAGCCCTTCAATTTAACAACCTTCATTTCATTTCTGATAATGACGGTGTCATTATCTTTTATTTTCTATCTTGTGCTTTTGGATTGCAAATCTTTTATCTCTGCATCACCTCATTCTGACTTCATCAGAACCTTGCTGCACTAAAAGCCTTCCAGTACAACCTAGCTCAGAGTATGATCCTTCCTTTTGGATAGAAGGTAAATTTTCAATGATTCCATTCTTCCCAAAGGGAAGAAACCCAGAAACCAGCAGATCATCTCATAAAACACCACTGTTTAAACTGAAACTGCATTTGTCATTTCTCCACGTCAGTTGTACACAGCCACCTGCATGTAAGTAGCTGGGGCAGCAGCTGTAAACCAGCAACTAAACAGGGCAGGAATCAGAAAGAAAACAGGCAAGTACCCCAGAGCAAACTGTGTCAGTAAAAACAGAACTGCCATGGAACCCAGCTGCATCTGCATCCAGCATTTGCCTCTGCTGGAAAGATTTGAAATAGGAAGCTATTTCTGCTCCATTACTTTTAGAAATAAAACTTCTAAAAGGGACATGACCTTTAAGGATTTTATACAAGGAACTGTAGAGCTCAAGCTCATTTACAACCCAGGACTAAGTCTTTATAGTGGTATGGCAGCAACTCCACACATAAAAACATCAAAATACTTCATTTCTACAGCATTAATCATACTTTCCGCTAGCCTTGAAACACAGCATTCTTTCATCCAAAACAGCATCCCCAAAGTAATACTACATATTTTAACTTTGCTGCTATGATGAGAATAGCAATTACTGACTATGCACATAGTTTCCACTTATTTAGTAAAAATTACCCACTCTTTTTAAAGCTAGTAGTTTTTACTGGCTTATATGACAGCAAATATATAAATGAGACCATATTCACTTCTCATGTACATTAAATCACTCATTATGTTTATCTGAATTGCAACAGTCTCCTTTCATTAAACATTCATATCTCACTAGACCTTCATTCTTTTCTTCACTACATTAAATAATTTTTTCAATGTCTGCGTCACAGTGCAGTGTATAGTATCAGGATTAAAGCATCAATAATTAGCACTGACTAGAGAGAAAAAATTTTAACAAAAAGTCCAAAATTATTAAATAATTAAAATAAAGGTTCAAATTACCTCAGAGGAATCACATCCAAAAAAAGGCTGACATATGATATTCTAAAAGAATATAAACAATGTAAATAAAGCACAGACATGATTTTGTTCTCTCAGAAACATCTAAGAAAGGAGATCCCTGGTCTTTGGCTGGTAAACACTGTACCACCACCAGCTCAGTCCTAGCCTGCCTCAGCTAGGTTCTGCCCCATCACTCTAAACTCTTGAATTTGTATAAGCACAAAATGAATATATTAATTGCTTCTCAGAAATGCTGGGCACAGTGACAGTCTCAGGGAACTGGTGGTCCCTGAAAGAACTTGTCTCACTGCACATAAACATAACAGCAACCCCATGCAGGGCTGCACTTTCTATTTACTCTGTATTTCATTTATTTTTAACCCAGCCATATGACAGATAACACAAGCACAAATATATGGACAAACAAAACCATCTAAGTGTTAAAAGCTACAGATTTTTACAGAGAGCTGATGTAAATCACATTTTGAATCACTGAAAATACATTTAGGTAAAGATGCAAGAAAATATTCTGAGCAAAAACAACTCAAAATATAAAAAGTTGAAGCTCTACTCTGGTTTGCATTTAGATGGCTGGGTATTTTGCATAAGGACCATCTTCCTGTGGGTAATTACAACACCTAGCACAATGAGCCCTTGACTTATGTAGTGACAAAGCAGCTACCAGAGCACACATCAGACAGATAACATTTTAATTGTTATATTATAATGTTAACTGAAGCAAAACAATAGAACTAGGGATATCAAAATCCACATGAAGATAAGATGCAAGATGCTGCTAATTTGGTCCAATAATCACAAAGAAATTGTGAACCCCAGATGACAGTGTATGAATCCACAAATATATTCTCCCAACTACTAAGAGAATGTGCATCTGACTGTGAACTAAGAGAATGAAATATGGAACTTCAGTTCCACATAGAAACTGTAGTTTCTATATTATCAAATTTGAAATCATGACAGATATCCTTGAATTTATATCCAAATCTCAGTATTTCTGGAGAACCAATGCTGATCTAAATGCTGAATATTATTCTCAAATAAAATGAGCCAAAAAGGGGATAGAACAATCCTGACATTCCCTGTGCACAAGAGCCTCCCAGTTATCTTCCCAAGGTCCTTAGGTGCACGAACAGGCATTTGAGCTCTTCAGTGGCCTCCTGGATAAACTGTTGTCACACTGAAGATCAGGCAGCTCTCTAGCAGGGTGAACTGACCTAGTGGTGGTCTTCTAAGCTCAGTGCAGGCTGGCAGGTACTGGAGACATGTGACATTATGAGAGCAGCTCAATGGCCCTTTTTTTATGGTAACAGCCAAGAAAGGCAGCCACTATTCCCAACAGCCCTAAAGTTCTAGGAGCTGGGCCAGGTGGACTGAGGTTTTCCTTCACGTTTCAATGCTAAAATCAGCCTGAAGATTTTTGGCAGTCACATCCAACTACATAAAGGCAACTTGAAGCAGCCAGAGGCAAAAAAAAAAAAAAAAAAAAAGCAAAGTAGGCAGCTGGAAAGTCAAGGGCAAGGAAGAAAGGCATGGTAATACATCCCTGCAAGAAAGTAGGAGAGCAAGTGCACTCTCTGAAACAAAGGACTAGGAACTACAAGCCAAGAAATTATTTGCTGTAGCTTGATCCCAGCCATGTTTAGATAAGCAGTATTATAGGTATTTTCTGTGAATAAGGAACAGCTTTTTTGTGTCTTCCCACATGAAAATTTCTTCTCTTAGCAGAAACAGTCCGTAAAACTCTGAGCAAGTAATGAAGCTCTTTGGCTATTAATAGCCTACATTTATGAAGTACCAGTTGTCATCAAGAATACTCAGTGTGCCAGGCACTCCCAGAGCCATAGACCCATCATTAAATATCCAGCAAGTGGTTGTGTGAATAGTAAGGGACAGTGAAACATAAATCTACATCTGGCGAAAAATAAATAGGGAGGAAGGAATATGACCAAATTCGTTATGGACACCAGAAATTTCTACATCTCTGTTTCAGAATGAGTTCTTCCTAAGTACCCCTGTAAATGGCCAACAACATCTCTATGTTCTAATACATTTAGATAATCTATTTTAAAAGAGTGTGGGATTTTCCATAGTACCTGCAGTAGATGTAACACAGAATTCACACTGAGAGGTCACTTCAGCATTTCCTTTCAGGAAAACTCTTATACCCAACAGATATAATTCATTCATTCTGATAAGTCAGATATTTTAGGCACTACTCACTAACAGTGGAATTTACCAGAATTTCTCTTTCCTGCAAACACTGCCCAGTCTTTCCTCCTGTGTCTTTACATCATGTTGAGCTCTAAAGCAAGGGTTTCATCACAAAAACCCTTCTTTGGTGGACGTTCTTACAGCCTCTGCATCATGAAATATTTGGAAATGTTCTAAACTGCAGTGTTATCTTGCATTTAGATAAATTTTTGAGTCTTTTGTATTCTTAGGAAACCACATTTCCCTGGTCAAACAAACAAGATCCATCACTTCCAGTTACATTGACCAGCAGAGTTCTACATAACCTGTCCTCGCTAATCAAAATCATTCTACCCAAAAGGATAATCAGTAGGACTAACCTGAGAAGGAAAGCTGATGTTATGTAAAAGTATTAACTAGAATCCTTGCTAAAATGAAAAGGAGCACAACAACCCAGAAGTCCAGTGTAGTTGCCAACATTTTTCTCTTTTGTGAGTCCTCCGGAGAATGACCCAAAACTGAACCAGGAAACCAACATAATAGCATGAACTGAAGTTTCTTTCATCTAAAATGACCCAAAACGCCCTCCTGGAAAAAAAAAGAAAAAAAAAAAGGTGGGGGGAGGAACTTGTCTTCCCACACTACTGCTAAATCTCTGGGTTAAAAATCCATGCAAATCTAATGCAATGAAGAAATGTGATGAAAATGAAATTAATGTACTTTTGTACATTTGAGGATTTGGAAGAATCCCCCTTTCTTTTGAACATATAAAATGAAAAGATCCACAACACCCAGAAGGCTGTGAATAATTATTTTTACTAACAGGACTGCCAGAAATTTTTAAACACTTACTAAGCACAAGATTTCAAGATTTAAAAAAAAAATTAACTTTTAAGTTTTTTCCCCAGATTCCTTTCCTCAACAGACTTCACATAAAGAACTTATTTCAATTTTCCCCTCTATTAAAAATAGATGACATTAATAAAGCCAAAGAGGAGGCATTTCTATTCATCTAAACTCTGCAAAGAAGCATATTTATGCAGATGGATTTGGAAGTGAACAGTACAAATCATTCAGAACTGTGGCTGCAGTGCCTCAGGTTTGGCCTTCCTTGTGATGTAAACAATAAACTCAATTCTGCTGTTAACTTGCTGATTGCACAGGTGCCACTCCAACAGCATATTCTCACAGCTGATACAAAATACATCTTCATCTTGTTTCTTGTGAGCTTTTAGTAGCTGAGGCTCTGTATCATTCACTGGCAAATGAAGGCTACAGCATAGAATTCAGAATTATTTATAATGAAAGCCAACAGAGAGTTCAAATTCTTCTGTTGTTTGCACTAATCCTAAAGTAACTTGATTTCTAGAACAAAATTGAGTTTTAATTGAATTTTGTCTAAAATACTCCAGGAGTTGTGTTAACAATTAACTGTAAAAGAGTGAAATGGTCTTCTTCCCCTTGTGGGCTAAGCTATACTCTTCCAAGGAGGAAGCTCTTAACTGTTTATGAACTAGAGCATTACTGAGGAGAAACAATCTATCCTGTTTGGCTCTTCTTCCATGCTGATCAGCAAGTATTTCTATCAACTTGTGATCTCTAGAACATTTTGGTGTGGGCTGGGAAATCCCCAACCACCAAGACTGACAAAGATTGAAGTACTTTTACCCTTTGTAAAACCTGATCTCAGTTCTCTTACATGGTAGCCACGATGGTGGTGTATCAAAAGCAGAAACTCATCCTGGCTGCAAAGTGCCTGGAATCTCATAGTCACAGAATAAACTTTCTTGCTATAAGGAAAATAACAGCAAGCTTATGGTCAATGCTGTTTCCAAAACAAAGAGGTTTGTCATCTATTAGTAGAGTCTTTCTGACTCCAGCTGACCAGGTTTAATCAGCTGTCTGTTGGCTAAAAGAGGTCATCACATCTACACCCTTGCTCCTTAATTTAGCCAAATCAAGCCAGGTGCTTTCTCCTTTGGTTATAATTGTAAAAACAGTGGGTATCTAGTGGCCTGTACAGCAAGACAGGTAGAACTCTGTCAGTGAATAGCTGTCAAAGAATTTAAGAAAAAAATATTGTCAATATTTAAGAACAGCCCATACAACTTCTTTACTAAAAAATGAAATGTACTTGACGCATATTCAAGGCAATTCTTCATCTCTAAACCAGGTGAAAATACTGGGATTGTCATGTGGGTTTCAATTCCAAATTTACTCTAGAAAAACAACTACTCTGGTTTATTAAATCCATGTGTGAGGTGTATAAACAAGCATCCTTGATAGAATGATAAAGTTCTGACAGTCTGCAATAGCCTGGGGAGACTATTTGATATGCCATTGTGCTAAGGAAGTGTTGTACTTTTGTGAAACATTTTAATACAGTGCTATTGACAGGACCAAGAGAGCGTAAGGTAAATAAATATTGTATCCCTTTTGAGAAAGCTGTTTATTTCATGCTATCTTCATCCTTAATAAATGCTTAGACTCACTTTATGAGTTACAGTTTTTTCACAAAATAAGGATAATTTTAATCACTTCTGTGAAAGACACCATGACACCTCCAGGCAGGTAAAAAGGTGTTCAGGCATTGTTGAGTCAGGCACCAACAAGCAACTGTAGAACATCTGCATGTTAGTTTTGAGGATCAGAGCCTTACATAATCTTTATATATCCAAAGAACAGGATAAACCAAGAAATGGTGATTTATCTACCTAGCAGTTTTTTCTGTATTATTTCTGTATTTGCCTACATGGGAAACTGCAGTAAAAGCAGAAAATAATTTCAAATCAAGTAGAATAAATCTGTTCTACTTCACATTCTTCAGTTTTTAGCAGATATAATCACTTCACAGAAACGGCTGTTACTTTTTTGTTTATATTTAGTGTTATATGTCTTTCAAAATCATGCACTGAGCAACAATCTAAAATAAATTAATACACTCAGCAAGAGATGAAAGAAAACAAAAATAATGAAGAGGCAACATGGTGTAATACTTGTTATAAAATAAAGAGTTTGTGAGATCAGAGGGAGGACAAAAAATCAGGTTTAGGTGAGATTTGGGACCAGACTCTATCTGTCCTTTGATTGTTTTTTCTCAGCAGACCTGCAGCCTCAGCACATAATGTGTGCTTAAGACAAGGCACCTGGATAATTGGAGATGCCCTATCCTACCCTGGCTCCCTGTCCATAGTGGGCCTCTGTGCCTCAGCTCTGACATTAACTCCTCATTCCACCACTCCTTGGAAAAGCTGACTAAATATGGAGCATCTTAATGGGCTCAATGGACTACTGCATATACTAACTTCATCTTTATTACATAGCACATAAAAATACAAATTAAAATAGCTAAACCATATGTAGGAAATACCGTTAAATTTTCTAGTATATTAAAACCATTAAGAATTTTATGCAAGAATCTCAAAAAGTGCACAACAAAATTGCACCTATTCCTTTCTCCTTCTACCCCAGCAATGTAGGAGCAAATATCACAGCCAACATTTCATCTACCATTCTGCATTTGAATTCTGAACCCTGACTCTTAAAGTCAGGCTTAACTACTATCTTGAGCTGGGAGTAGAGTTTCTAAATTAACTATTATTAACTATTATTATATTATTATTATTAATTATTATTATTTTTCACTGTTATCCCCAAGGCACAATGGCAGTTTGTAGTTGACCACCAGGGGCCAAGGCAAAAAGCTGTTAAAACAGAAGAATTTGTAAATCTTAGGTAGAGTGGCTCCTACTGCTGCTGTGGTAATGTTCTATTACCAAAAATGTGACTGCAACACAGACCAAGAAAAAGTTCTCCAGAGACTGCGAGTTAATAGTGCCCCATCATTTCTGTCTTCATTGCTGCTCTGTTAGATGCAGCAACACATGACAAAACCACCACTTTGGTACAGATTTTATAGATACTTAATGCCCTTCACCTTGTCTCCTCTATGTGTACTCACATCAAGCACAAAGCTCCTGGTTTTTGTTCCTTCTCGGCTTAGCAAGGCATGTCTGAGGTTGGCTTAGCAACCTGGAACACCTCTGGAAAATGTTCTAGTTTTTACCATATTACCTACTGCTGTACCAGCATTATTCCCTCCCCATGTTTTACATCACAAATTATGTCAGAATAATAATAAATCAAATCAAAACACAGAATGACAGTGTTTACCTGATGTGAATATGCTCTGAGAAATTAGACTTGCTAAAATGCACATGCATAAAACTCTCATCTTTTTTATACATCATCCAATGTTCTTAAAAATATGTAAGTACATATTATGAGCAAAATGTCATTCAGTACAAAATGAAACCGTGCTGGACCTGCTGGACAAGTTCAGTGTCCAACAAAAATTAACTTTTACATGTTGCTGGAATGCCTCTTTGCATTATAGCTTAAGCCTTATGTATTTTTTTCTATTTTGTTATATCCTTCCTCATCAAGCTTTTCTCAATGGTTTTCTCACAACTGTTAACAGAACTCCAAATTTTCCAAGTATCTGTGAGTTTTGTCCCCATTTGCTCCATGTACCAGGACATACTCAGCTATGGGCTTCTTCCTAAGCAAAGTTTTCTTAAAACCTTGTTATTTTCATCCATTTCTTCCCTGAATTAAGTAAGTCTGGGAAAAAAAGTCATTTTAAGCACATTACCTGTCAAGTTTCAGTCATTGCTATGTAAATATATATTTGTCTTCTTAGGGTTGCTCAAATGAGTGGTAAATTGAGTCAGGTAGAACTGAGATCCCAGCACTTTCTAAAAACTACAATTAGACTGAAAAGAATTTAATGATCTTGCAACCTACTGGTGAAAACTCTAATTTAAATTAGAGCCTTGTTAACTTCTCTTCCTTCACTCTAGTAAAAGCCAAACATATAAATGGGGGGAAAGAAATGAAGAAATATAAATAATACAGAGATATGTTTAAATGGTATTCAGCAGTACTTCAGTTAAATATCCCAAACAATCATTCAGAGTATTTTTGATCTTAACATCTTTAATCATTTTGCACATAGAATAGAATAGATTCGATGACATTTTGACTTATATTTTTTTGTATTTTGTTAAAAACAGCAACAAGCCAAAAAAAAAAAAAAGTGTTACAGGTTTCAATAAATATTATCAGAAAATAGTGATTTAAATTTAAACAAAAAATAAAAAACCTGACTGGAAAAGAAAACATTAAGATTAAGAAAAACACTGTAAACTTTATCTTATTTCATCCTGCAATTCTTCTCAATAATGTTTGTTTATAGCAATAAAAATAAGTATTACAATGTGCTAGATAAGAACATTTTAAGATGATTAAATAAACCTAGTGTTATTTTATCTTTAAAAAGAGATCAGACTTGCAAAGAAATACTCATTAGTAATTTGAAAACCATGTTATGCTACACTTGCATTTAATAAGGTAATGATTTACATTTATGCAGTACCTTTTATCCCAAAGCAATTTACAATTTACAGCCAGAGATTATCACTCCAGTGGAACTCAGCAACTCTGAAGTGTTGCTCTGTAAAATTCTGGTAGGTAACAAAAAATATAAGGTTTCAGTTGAATAACTGTTACTCTTATATTTATGCCTCCAATTAAATCAAACAAAAATATTAAATTATTTTTCTGAAGTTGCATTGTCCTTTTTTACCTACCATCCACTTGAAAAATGAGAAACAAGTTCTACAAGAAGCAGAAAAACATTTTCCCATTACAGATTATCTACAGTACAGCAATATTGCTGGTCCAGCAAGGATTCTGAAAGAGCCATCAAAGATATGGGCAGAACTTCTTCCTGAACTGTTTCCTATGAACAATAGTATTTAGTAGTAGCTTGAGACAGAAACCACATTTAGAAATACTTCTGATGTTCAGACATGTCAGTATAGACAATGTTTAACAGAAAAAAAAATGATAGACAGATAGATATATAAAGCATTCAAAATGTAGCAACTTTATCCACTAGAATAATCATATAACCTTAAAACAAGTTGTATACTTCCATTTTCTCTGAATTTACTCTCTGGAATGCACACTTTCACCTTATAGCCTCTATCAACAAGGTTGAAAAATTACTCCTTTAAAAAAACAAAGAAACAAAACAAAAGGCATTGAAGGCAAGAAGTTATATGACTAAAAATACATTGGTTTTAGGGTAAAAACACTAGCTAGCTTGCTCTAAGTTAAACAAAATCAGTTTTGATTTTCCAAGAAAATTTGGCATGAGTGTCATTATGATTGAAATTCAGGCTTTCCTGTAGAGAAAAACAAGGACATGAATGAAATGCACAGAAAGTATACAACACTGATAAATGTGAAAACTCCTTGTCCAATCAGCCTGTGGAGCCACCTGATGTGAGATATGGTGAAAAACAAAACATGAGCTTAACATTTCAGACACCAGTGGATCATTTAATCCTCAGCACACAAGTCAAAGTCCTTCAAGAAACAAATGCCTAACATTGGGATGTAACACCTGGACCTGACCATGCCACCACACATTTAAATTGCCTAACTCAATTCCACATAAACTTTCCTAAAATGTTAAGCAGTTTTTGGAATTTGTAGTCTCCTTTGGAGACACAATGACCACAGAAGGGAAAGAAGAGTTTACAAAAACCTACATAAAAAGTCCATTCCAGTTCCAGGATCAGATTGTGGATCAGAGGGCTGTGGTTCAGTTGACCTTCTACCAGAGTGGGGAGAAGGAAGGCACTGCCATAAGAGGCAGCTCTCTAAAACTTGTTGGTGATAGAACCAGAAAGATCACTGACCTGATTGATTTCATTTCACAGGGTACACAAAAGTCCTGCAAGAAGTGGCCATATTGTCATTTCCATGTTTTAAATTAATAGAAAGACCAAGTAAAGCACTAATTGATCATCTACTGTGAAAAGATCTGGAGAAATACTTAAAGCAGCAACGTGAATACCCTGTCAGAATCAATTATAAAACATGCATTTCCATATATATCTCAGAGCAAATACTTCATGCAGTCTGACATGGCCATTTTGAATTGATCGCACCCAGTTCTTCTCGGACACTCATGCATAAACACTTCCTACAACAACCTTAATGAGCAATGACATAAGGAATTTTGGTCTAACCAAACAGACTCCATCTGAACAGTTCAATACTTAAACCTTTCAACCCCTTCCCAATCTTCCTTAAGCAAATTAGAGTTTTTTCCTTTAAAGGTGAAAAAATTTATCACATAGCTGCCATTTCATACACTTTTTTCAGCAAGCCCTCTCAACAAAAGTGCAGTATAATAAACAGAAACATAATTAGGCTACAGTGGAACTATGTTCCTCCTCACAGACTGCATTCACCTCCCCTCTCGTTCCACATCAGGCTAGTTATTTGCAACGACTTTGAAAGAACCACAATTGCTTCAGAGTTTTAGTAAATCAACCCAGCCAGACAAATCTCTCGCAATTTTCACTTAATTTCATTTTCTCTGCAACTGTCACTTTCTGACCTCAGACAATCTTTTCTAAAAACTGTATTCTACCATATGGGTTTAGAATGAAACAACAACAAAAAAAGGCATAAGCTAAACCTAAAAGTTCTTAATAATTTCTAAGACATTTATGGCTTGCAATATCTGGATATTGAAATAATATTCTTTTGGTTGCATCTAATCAGTAATCTAAAGGGTCAAGTGACCTTACATTACATTCTTTTTATGCTGCTCTCCTCCAAGCTTCCAGTCAGAGAACAAAATTGCAGAGCGTAACACAGGAGCTATAGAAGCATGTTACAAATTGAGTTCCATCCACACTACATCTTTGGGTGTCAGTACCACTTGGAAGTTTCAGGAGACAGTGTGTGTAACATAAGAAGATCAATTATCTGCCACTTGGCTTGTGGTTGGAAAGTTTAAAATATTCCAGCTCTAATTTACACAAAAATTTGTGGAGTGCAGAAGGTATTCCAGGAGAATGTGATCCAGGATGTCATTATCCTTAAGAACAAGCATTTTAAGCAGCAGATAACCATCACTGGTGTTGTCTCTCTTCTGAAGCACCAGAGTACACCCTGCACCAATTTAAAGAGTCAGCCCCTCCTTAACAGACAGCACATTCTGGATTGCCAGGAAATGTAGCAAAACCTAAGACAAGGTCCAAGTACTTTAGTACCTACTGGGACTCTATGCTGGTTGCTTGTTCTTAACATGAGCAACTACTACTACTTAACATAAGAACTGCTACTTCTTTTAGTACCTAAATATGGTACAGTCATCAAGGAGAAAGCTACATCAGATCTTCAGTTTATTCAGCCCAAGCTGAAGTTGTTCTTAATTTTTATTTCTTTCTAGGTTGTAGACTAAAAACCCAAACAGAACTGAAGCCAAATAGCACTTAAAAAATCTTTATTTTTTCCTTCCTCAATCTGAAAATAAAACTTTAATGCTACTTTGATGTTTCTGTCAAACAGGAATTGAAATTTCTTCCTTTCTCCCTCAATTTTTCTTTTCCCCAGAAAAGAAAATTCTGTTACCACTTCAGAACAATAGTTTGACTAACACTGCCATTCCTTAATGGATGCCATTTTGCAAAGAAACTGTTTACTTCTGCTAGAATTTGCAGTGTGGCACTATCTGATTCTTTAATCTTCATTTTTTTCTCCCTTGACATGAATACCAGTGCATACAATATAAAATTTAGTCTCTGCACACATTGTTCTGTAGATCCTGTGGCATCCTGCTGAGCTCAAACACTTTCCTTAAAGAAGTTTAAACTAAAGATGACTGAAGGCTGGACCTTTAATTCTTCTTATTGCATGGAGAAATATAAATGGGCCCCACCAAAGTGCCCTTGCACACATCACCCTCCCCTTTGGTGCTCCCTGCTCAAGCGTCCATGTGTTTCACCTGCATCTGCATGAGGCTCTTGGTGGCCATTCCCTCTGCTTCCTGGTCACAGCCTGTGCAGCTCCAGGCATCCCCAAAGCACTGCAATGCCACGGCTCCTCCCAGCTCCTCAGTCAGAGTACAAAATACAAATACCTGGGGAGAAGCTGCTGCACCTGCTGGGAACGTGAAGGACACCAGACTCCAGCAGCTGAAAACCAAAGCTGTTACACAGTGGGGGGATGCTGCACATCCCATGTGGCCCTCTCCATTTCTAAATTATGAATTTCCCACAGAGAACTGTATCAGGATTTCTGAACCAACTAACAGACCATTAATAGCTAGAATGCAAACACCTTCAGAAAGAGCCGAGCTAAACCCAGAATTTCTCCTACAAAATCTGCTTGACTACTTGCATGAAATTAAAGGTCTTTAAAAAGTAACCATTCATGTAATGTCTTGTACTGCGCTTAATCAGATAATAAGCAAACAAAAATGGTCTATTATGCAAATTTCCTTCTCTTGAACATAAGTTGCTTTCCCTTTGCATATTACACCACCAAGTGGCCTAATGCTCTCATTTTTTGTTCAATGTGTTTCCTGTAGAGATACCACTACACAAAACAAAACTTAATTTTAAAAGATGATTTGCTACCTAGTAAAAAAAATTAACTGGAGTATCATCTAAGAGATTCAGTTAGACACTTGTTTTAAGCTATCCTGTTATAGCTTACAAACACACATTTAATACAAATACAAATTTCATCTTTTTCCTCTTACAGCAACTTAAAACTTACTAGGAAAAGGTTTCTTTCCACATTATTTGGGTAATACACATATCTAATGGAGCCTTGTGATGTGCCTGATACGAGCACAGGCATTTTCAGATATTTTATTCAATTTAAAACATTACAAAATAATTAAAATACATACTCAGGGAAAACAAATATTTAGGACTTTAGTACTTTAGGACTGGCCAAGTATGTGAATCAGGAAGTTTAGAACTGGCTGGTAATATCTTAATTGAACTAGCAAATCTTGCATTTATTTGAAATGAGCAGGACCAAACACATGAGTGAGGGCAATGGGATCAGGCTTAGAATCACGAGTAAATATAACTTGGTTACATCTCAAAAATTACCAGATTGGATCCATCAGTTCAACCTAGAATTCAAACTTTTCATCCTCAATTCCAATGCCCAGCCTTATGCTGCTACTGGATGATGTGGTTTTATCTGGAAATCTGCTCCATATTTTGACCCAAAAGAAATATATATACCTATAATCTACTGGCCTCTGCCAGTAACATCTCTCCTCCCCAAGGAAATTACCTGCTGCAACTGCTAAGACAGGCTTCAGTTCCAACTTGCTTGCTGTTCAGATTTCCCCAAATCTTCCACTTGACTAGGGAAAAGTAGGGATGATGGATAAATCCCATTTGTCCATCAATCTCCTCTCATGAGAATCCAGCTGAATCCTGTTTAATTTTCCCAACCTGTGCAGCAATAGCAGCCAAGAATCAAGTTCATAAATGTTTAAATTTCATGCAATTTCATGCATGTCTAGCAAAAATTTTGCTATTTTAGTCCAGAGGTGTGCAACGAGGTATTTCTTCAGGTGCACAAAATCACTTTAAAAGAGAGTTATTAGAAGAGGTGCCAGCAGGATTTGGGCAAGGTCACAGGAAAGATATTTACAAAACACAGACTTGTACAAATATACACACACTCAGGATCCATATGAGTGCTCTATGGACAATAAGATAATCATCCATATGACTGAATTACAATCTTATTATAAAGTTTATTATAGTCATAAGGAACTTGTGGTAGAAACAGATAATTGCCTATTTTCATGAGTAAATGAATTAGACACTTCAGTGCTAAACTGAAAAAAGAGAAAATGCATCCTAATGATGAGACTGTCTATTCAAATTACAGGGAAAAATTCAATCTGTCGCAGTAGATTTTGTCAAGACATGGAAAATGACAATGTTCCTTTAATACTCACAGAATCAAGAAAATAGTCATATTGATCACATTTTCAGCTAATGAGTAACTGATTTAAAAGTCATATTAGTAACTCAACAATCAATAAAACATTGACTACATTCTTTACTTCAGCCATATGTGTTCAGGTATTTTTAGAAAGGTGTGTTGGAGTAAAATTCTGGTTTAAAAACCAATGATGTCTGCCACAAAATCTTTACTCCAATGTTTCCATGTGTCACAGATTACAAACAAAACCCAATTATGAAAAACTCCCAATGACTTTAGCATCCTAGGTTTCTATATACTCGTGCATTCACCTGATCCCAAAGACTTTGGCACACTCTCCTCCTGTGCCTTGCAGCAGCCTCTGCACCTTTCTGCTGTTACCAGGATCAACCTCTTCCTGCTGAAGCAGTGATTAAAGCAACAAGGTTTCACTAAGTTTTTTTATATCTCCGTTAACACATTAAATTATAATGTCTATGCTAAAGACAAACTCACAAATGATCCTGCTTATTGCATCCTCTTTTTTCATTTGAGGAAAAACAAAAAACAAAAACACAAAGAAACCCAAACAAAAGCAAAAAGAAAAATTAAACAAAAAAATTTTACCAATTTAAATAATTATGGTGTTTGATGCCAAGCTAAATGAATATACACTAATATGATCTAATGCTTTCCACAGGTTTCAATAAAAGTTCTTTATGAGATGGAAAAGGTATGTATGGAAGCATTTGGACATCTTGGTAGTGTTGAAGACTAGACTGGATGGAGCTCTGAGTCTACTGAAAGGTGTCCCTGTCCATGGCAGAGGGGGTGGAACTGGGTGGTCTTTAAGGTCCTTTCCAACCCAAACTATTCATAACTCAATGATCTATTTTAAACCATTTTCTCTGTTAGTGATAGCAAAACATTTCTCACAGTGATAACAAAACACATTATTGTCTCTCATTCTTAAATGCTAGTTGCTTTAGAAATTTTACATAGATTAAGAACATGACCCTCAGAAAATACACAGTGAATTTAAATTACTCATTCTGCACATTCAACCCACAAGAATGAGACCTTGCCTTTGTAAAATCAAAACGTGATAACTCTTCATAGGCTTACAAATGGTGTTTCAGACTATGCCCAGCTAGGCTATGAGGAGTTTGTAAGGGGCAGAAATACTGATCTTCTAATGGGAAAGCAGAGCTAGAGACAAGAATGGCAAAGCCAGTATGTTTCTAGGTGTGTGTGAAGACTAACTGTTCAGAAGTATCCTTCTCTGACCCAGAGGATGCTATTGAAGGACACACCTAGCAGCTCTCAATATTGGCCAGATCTCACATTACTCACTTATGTGCAATTCTCTGAGATTTTATTAAATTCAGGACAAGATTAGTCAGGAAATTTCAGAATAACAATTGAACAAATGATCTTACCATATGACATCTAAAAGAAAAAAAACTTGGAAAGTCTGCCAATCTTCTTGTGGGAACAGAGGATATAGCAACATTTTTTTCATTCTATAAAACATGTCCTTTTAATATTTACTAGTCTTGTATTTTCTACATGTGGCCACAACCCAAGCAAAAGCCCTCTACCTCTCACTAAAGTATGCTTAAGAACATTCACTGCATATGTAATAAGAGTTTTAAAGGATCCAGATGTGAATTAGAAAAACAACTGCATCCATTATAACTGAATTTCAAACTACTGGAGTAAGATCAAGCAGGAAAGCTGTGGTTTATTCCAGAGCACCACCCACACAATTCTCTGAGTAGGATACCAAATGACAGTAATGTAACCAGCAAAATGCGAAACAAAGCTGTCACATCTGATTACACTCCCAGTGACTGAATGGACAACAGACAAGAGATTTTCTCGATCTTCACAAGCTCTCAAAATAAACCTTGTACTGCTGTACAGCCATACATATAATAAATTTCTAATTAACAACTTTTTTTTTTTTTTTTTTGCTGTAAAACATCACATATGATTCAACAAACTTGAGGAATACTTACAGGATTATTGTGTGGGAATAAATTAAAGCTTCTCTTTTGAAATGGAAACAGTTTATTTTTGCACTCCAAACTTCAGAGAAGTGAAGTTTCAAGATGCACTATTGAAGAGGTTTTGGCAGAAAACAATACCTACACAGTGCTGCTGAAACAGCAATGACTGTAGCTTAAGCAATAGCAACAAATACACTATTAACTTTGAAATACAATCAGCGTTGCATTTAATTTTGAAAACCAGTTGCTTGCTTTGGCAGCTCCCAGGCAAGGCAAATGGGCAACTTCTAACATTTCTAGGAGGTCAGAATTTCTAAGTTATTTTCGACCTGTCATGGACAATTATATATACTTTCCTTGGAGTTTTAACCTGATTATAAAGTATTTGCTTTCGAAACTAGTGAGCAAGTTGAGGCACTCAGCCAGCAAGGCTGAGCCTGTCCCAACCCGTGCAGGACAGGGACAACCATCACTGCTGATTGCCAGGGCACAGCAGAGACATGTCCCTTGGATGGCTACGGACTCTGCGTACCTCTGCCAGCCCTTCCTCGGGTAGACACATCCTCTGCTCTTCTCACAGGTACAAATTCAGGCACAGGCTCTCAAGCCTTTGGGCTGCACTGAGGGTGTGTGGTGAGCTGGAGCTCGGCAGCAGCAGCAGCCAGGTCGTGGCCACATCCCAGCCAAGAACCGGCAAAGCTCGCAGACCCCTCGGCATCCAGTCGGGTGCAGAGTAAACTCTGCTGTCAGAAGGACAGGCTGCCACAGCACCCTCCTGCTGCTGTCACCTTCCCCTGGCACACACCAGGCAGGCGACATCCTGCGGCACCGGGTTCTGCGAACACAGAGGACTCAGGCTGAGTACTCCGGTGATGGATTCACCGTCCCTGGGGGTGTTTAAGGACAGGCTGGACACGGCTCTCAGTGCCAGGGTCTGGCTAACACGGTGGTGATCGGTCACAGGTGCGACTCGATGGCCGCAGAGGTCTTGTCCAGCCTCAGGGATTCTGTGGCCCCATGAATCCTGCCGGAGGCTTTGAAACACTGCAGTGCCCTGGGCTCCCAAGGGTGGGATGAGCGGGCAGGGATGGAGTATAACGGGCAGGGATAAGGGCACAAGGGGCAGGGATGGGGACACAAGGGGCGGGGATGGGGCACAAGGGGCGGGGATGGGGCACAGGGGGCAGGGATGGGGACACAAGGGGCAGGGATGGGGACACAAGGGGCGGGGATGGGGCACAGGGGGCAGGGATGGGGACACAAGGGGCAGGGATGCGGGCACAGCCCCCTCAGGCCGGGAGCAGAGGGCACCGCCCGGGGAGCAGCGAGGAGCTGCGGGCGGCTGCGTGCAGGAGCGGGACAGGCGAGATTCAGATCAGACATTAGAAAAAAAATAAAATCGCTATTCGGGAGGTCAGGTATTGGAACAGGCTGCCCAGGGAGGTGATAGAGTCATCATCTCAAAGGTGTTTAAGACGTGCATGGATCTGGCTCAGGGAGATGTGGTTCAGGGGTTACAGTGGGACACGGTGATTTTCTTCTTCTAGCCTTGACCATTCTGTGATTCGGTAGGATGCCGTGAGGGTTCTAGAGAGACGACGCTGCCCAGGGAGAGGAGGGGGCTGCTCATAAGAGAAAATGCCCCGAGGTCGCCTCTTACAGGCGTGGAGCGGATCGCGGCCCAGGGATCGCGGACCGGGCACGGCGGCTCCGGGACCGAGGCTCAGGGATCGCGGACCCCGATCCCGCCGCTGCCCGGCCACACCGCCCAGCACTGCGCCTGCGCGAGACCTCCAGAGCGGCAGGGGGCGCTGCCGGCCGCCGTCGCCGGCCGGGGAAGGCCGGGCCGGGCTCCGCCTCAACAGCGCGGCCTCTCCCGGGCAGGCCGGGCCGGGGCCATGGGGAAGAAGCACAAGAAGCACAAGTCGGACAAACATCCGTACGAGGGTGGGTCCCTACGGGAGTGGGCGGGCGGAGGCCGCCGTGCAGCGCGGCCCGAAGCGGCCGCGGGCCCTGGAGCCCCCAGCGGCGGCCGCCCCGCCCCGCCGGGCCCAGCGCCGGGGCGGTCTGAAGGCTCCGCGCTGGGGCTGCGGGGAGCGGGGCCCTCGCTCCGCCCGCGGGCCCGGGGTCGGGAGATGGGCGGCGGGCTCGGCTCTGCTGCAGGGACTGGACATGAGGAAACGGTGCGGTGAAGAAGAGGAGCGATCGCGCGGGGTTGTTGAGGACGGGAGTGTGTTTTGTTCGGTACTCACACCGCTTGTTTCTCTGCTGGTTTAAGAATACGTAGAAAAGCCGCTGAAGCTGGTGCTGAAAGTTGGAGGAAATGAAGTTGCTGAGCTCTCCACTGGAAATGCGGGACTTGATTCCAGCCTCTACGAAGACAAATCTGAGCATGAAAAACACAAGGACAGAAAAAGGAAAAAGAGAAAGAAAGGAGAAAAACAAGTTCCTGGCGAAGAAAAGGAGAAAAGAAGGAGAAAAGTTAAGGTAAGTGGTCATGCTACTGCATTTTAGCAGAAAAAAATGTTTTGAGTTTCTCTAGGTTTCACACGAAAAGGTCAGCAGATATAACTGTAACTTTTATCCTTAAACTGGAATACATTCCGACTCGGTGTGTGAGGGTTTCTTGTCTATTTTTTTAAACGATAGACACCAGATAGCTGTCATATTTTCTAAAAATTTAATTCAGTGGTATATTGTATGGCTGAATTATTTCAGTGTCCAGCAGATGGAGACAGTACATAAAGAATACAGAATTTTTAAACACAAGCTATTCTTATCTTTTAAACGTCGTGAATTTGTTTTGAAAAATCTAGAGAGCATTATGTATGATAATATTGCAAAGCCTGCAGGTGCTCTTACATTTCCATAACAATCTTTCCAGGAGGATAAAAGGAAACGAGATCGAGACCATGGAGACAGTGAGGGAGAACAGGAAATGAAGTGCCAGACCCCTGTCAGAATGGAATTGTCACCAGAGAAACCACTGACGAGCACTTTATCAAAGCAGGAGGGTAGGGGAAGGAAGACATTTCTTTTGCTAATTCATGTTTTCTGCAATTGACTCGTGTTTTATTGTTCTTTGTTTCTGTAGCAAGTGACTTTACATTTTGTTCCATCTCCGTGTTTTTCTCCATCTTGTGCAAAAGTTTGGAATTAGGTTGCTGTAACTCTTTTTTGCAGATTGGTATCTAGTACTTCTGTCAGAGTGAGCAGAATGTCAAGTAAGGGCAATGAGAAAAGTAGATCCCCTGTAGGTATTGTGGGGTTTGCCATTGTATTCTTTTCTTTATACTGAATTCTCAAGGTGCATCAGTTTTGTTTAGTTGATTTCTGGTATCTTAGAAGTTTCATACCTTGTGCAGTCAGTTCTGCCTCACACCCCGTCTCTTTCCCCTTCTTTTTGGTCTAGAGGTGGAGCAGACACCACTGCAGGAAGCTCTGAATCAACTCATGAGACAGCTGCAGAGGTAATGTCTGTGCTACAGCCATGTGCAGAACTGTGAAGTGAAAATAACATCCAGTAAGGGAAGGGGTACACACAAAGCTGAGTGAAAGTATTATTGCTAAATACATTGATAAGAGAGCTATTTTAGGAATTTAAGTTCTAGTTTAAGAAAGTGTACTTAGAACTTCTCTTCAGCTTAGGCTTCTTGTGAACACGTCCAGTTTCAAGTTCATAGTGGTTGTGAAAAGCTGTCAAAACCAGGAAAATTTTCCAATAATGTGATGCTTTCTTTAGGGGAACAAGACATTATAATTAACTTGCCAAAGTTTCCTCTACCTTAAGTTCTCCTATTTTTTTACTATAAAAAGGAAGTATGTACCTGAAAACTTCAATCATGTTCTCTTACTGTTTTATTAACCAAATGTCTTTTGGTTAAAACAATCAAGTCTGCAGTTCTTTCAAGTAATCTCTTATTAAAGATAATCTTTCTTGACTTTAAGAGTACCTACATCTTGTACAAGAGTGGTTGAAAGATCTTTCCCTTTAGCTGTCTCACCAGACTAAGCTTGAAACTTTGTTTGCTAGTTTTCTCTTACCTGTAAATTTTCAAGACCTAGGTGTGGTATCAATTTCAAGAAACTTAAACTATTAAAAAATGCCTGTGTTAGTTTTGGCTCCCTTTCTGTGCTTACAAAAAGCCACAATTTTGATTTTGAGCCCTGTCTCTTCCCTTCTGATAATTTCTGAGTAAGCGATGAATGACAAGAATATTTTTATGATATACTTTTATTTTTTAATTAATCCTAATATGGTGTGAAATGCCTGTGTTGAAATCTAAAAAGTTTGGGTATTTTTCATCTGCTTGGGAACACAGGTAGTTATCAAAATACAGAAATAACTTCTGAAATACGTTTGTAGTACTTTTTTGGCATATGGGTTTGCATATGAGATCTTTTCAACCTTGAAAGGGAAAGATTATGCTGACACAAGCTGTTTCTCTCTTTATAGTTCTGATTTCTTTTCAGCTTAGTTATTTCCTTTCTATTTAATTCCAGACTCAGTATGTTCTTTGTTATAAGTTGAAACATAAAAAACTGTCTTTCATTTCTTAACAGAAAGGATCCAAGTTCTTTCTTTTCATTTCCTGTGACTGACTTTATTGCCCCTGGCTATTCCATGATCATTAAAAACCCAATGGATTTTAGTACCATGAAAGAGAAGATCAAGAACAATGGATACCAGTCCATAGAAGAATTAAAGGTAATGCTTTGAATTTTGTTTAGACTACAAAAGTGAATTATGCTCAATTGACTTGAAGGCTTGTATTTTATGGGAATAGAAAGATGCCAGAAATAACCAGTACTTCTGCCTCAAGAAATGTTTCTTGAATTTTTGTGAGCAAGTAAGTTCTGACAGTAAAAGAGAAGACACTTCTGGTTTGTAAATGTGCATCTCAAAAAGATGCAGATGGTTTCAGGTTTTGTGCAGGATTGCATAGAATCTGTCAGTTTGTCCTTCAGCCTGTTGTTTTAGATTTATTACTTTTTCCAGGCTAGTGTGGTCATGGAATGAAGGCACTGTGAGCTTGGCCCTGTTGGCAGCAACCACTTATCCTGGTGCTGTAATGTGCCAGTGGATTCAAGGGCCTGTTTTGAAAGCCGCCTAAAGCTTTATAAAGATGTGGGGCCTAGTTTTGTTTTGTTTTCTTCATCAGCAATACTCTAGTTCTTTACTGGGCTAGATGAGGACCTGAGAGGTGCAATTAACAATTAGGCAGACGTTAGCTAATAGTATTGGTTGTATTTTCTTGCGCTTTCTTCTTTAGATCTCCAAAACTTAAGAAGAATATTCCCTGTTGTAACAGCTGTTTCTGGTTAGTTTTAAATTTTAACTTTGTAAATAGATAAGAATGTGATAAAACATATTCACCTTTAGAGTCTGCAGCAGGTATGGAAGTGCGCTTTCTAGCTCATTTGAATTTCAAACAAGCATACATTTCTTCATTGTAACTAAAACGTTGGGATAGTCTTTGTAATAATTTAACTTTGAACTGCAGCTTTTCATTGTCTTTGGTAGTTGCTTCACTTTGTTTTAGTGACTGCTGATTGGCCAGGAGGTGGGTAGCTGTAGCTAAGAGGGCTTTCCTTAAAACTTTGAAAACTACAAACAATACTGAACACTTTAGAATAGTTTAAGGATGTTTGTTGGGTTGATAGATTCAAGTCTTAAAACAAAGTTACATACTTACCTCTTTACATTTTTAATAGATTTCTTTAATTCATTCATTAGGAATATTCTAAGGGTTTTTTTCCCTAAAGCTCAAGACACCACATTTGCAACAAGAATATCAGTATAGTATGCTGTAAAATTAACTTTCATTCCAAAATTATTGATGTTTGAACAGGATAACTTCAAACTGATGTGTAATAATGCAATGATTTACAACAAACCAGACACCGTTTACTACAAAGCTGCAAAAAAACTGCTGCACTCAGGGATGAAGATACTTAGCCAGGTAACTAAAAACACCAACCAAAATATTAAAAAGTATACTGCTTTTTTTTTGATCCCTGTTTATTCCCTTTTACAGGGATGTTTTGAAAATTAATAAAACTTTGGTATTTGTCAAATGCTTGTATACTGCAATATAAATAGTACATTGTTTTAGTACTTCTGCCAGATCAGTCATTGTAGAAATAGTTGCATTTAGTATTTCACCTTCTAGACTATTTTTGTTTGCTAGCATAAGAAAGATAGAACAGAAATAAAATTAGTCTCTGTGAGTAGGTTACAAAAAGATTAATTGAAGAAGCAAGTAAAAGGATTTTGATATTATTTAGGAGAGAATTCAGAGCCTGAAACAAAGTATAGAATTCATGGCTGACCTGCAGAAGACAAGGAAGCAGAAAGACAAGACAGAACTGCAGCAAACTGGAGAAGAGGAAATTGGTCCTGGAAAAGACAGAGGAGAACCTGTGGATGGAGACACCAAAGCATTCAAAACACCCAGCAAAGAGCACAAAAAGTGAAGTATTATCTGAGTCATTACAGGGATACGCCTTTTAAATGCTACAGAAATAAGATGACTTAGGGTCCAGTGGATGTGGATTTCTCTCTTTCTGGTACTCCTTAGACATCTTCATCTCAAGGGATCAGCAGTTACATAAAGCATCCTCATCTACTAAAACCAAATAAGTTTAGAATCATTTATGATACAGTCATTTTTGCATATAGATAACTTTGTACTGCTCACCAACTCTACTACTTTTCTGTCTTAGTGTCCATTTCATGGAACTTGAGTAGTTTTGGAGAAAGCTTGCAAACGTTTTTTTAAACATTTTGGTCCAAAAAGCTACATAACCAATTTCGATTAGTTTTTGTTTGTTTGTTTGTTTACCTTATAGTTGTATTTGAAACATGCAGCTGTCTAGCTACAGAAAGTGTACTTTCTGAAATAGCTTTTTGTATCTAGAAATACCAGATATGAAGATGGTAAATATTTAGGTAGATAAATACTGGATACTAAAATTAAGAGTATCTTAGTTTTGTGGGAGACCTTTACAGAGATCTGTGCAGTTACTAACATAGGTTTACATTATTTTGACTGATGTAAACCTTTGTCACATGCCTTCCCCAGCTGTATTAAATGCATATTCATATTCAATAGCACTTTTTTCTGTTGTTAGTTGTTTTGCCTACAAAACCAGGTGCAGAGTTGGCTAAAACAATATTGTCACAGTATCCTGTTGTGTTATTTAGCTAGTTGGTGTTCCAGCTAGTCCCTAAGTTGTGTGGGTATATTCACAGGAAGGATAAAGACCTGCTTGAAGACAAATTACGGAGCAATAGCTTGGAGAGGGAACAAGAGCAGATTGATCGGATTGTTAGGGAGTCGGGAGGCAAGTTAACCAGGCGCCTTGCAAACAGCCAGGTAAGCACTGGGGGATGTGGTAGCTCCTTTCACTTTTCCGATGTGGTAGCTCCTTTCACTTTTCCATAATCCATGTTTCCTTGGCCTTTTATACCAGTTGAAACCTCACGTCTGCTTTTAGTGCAGCTTACACCATTTTACACCATTGATCATTTATATAACATCATAAGGTTAAAGAAAAGTGCTATTTGAATGCATGCTGAATTTCATCAGCAGAGCAAGTTGAGCTAAAATTTTCAATAAAGTTAATAGGGTAAAGGATGAATAGTAGAAAGGTCAAGAAAATAAATCTGACCTGCAAAAATCTCATAGTTCTGAAACAGACATATACGTGATCAAAGGTTATTAATGTTGCAGGAGAAGGAACTCAAGTTTGGTAATACTACACCTGTTTCAATTTCTACATTTTTTGTCTCTTGACCTCTGCAGAAACATTAATATTTATCGTAATACCTTAATTCTTTATGCCTATACCAATAATAAAGTTACCTAATGAAAGTAAAAATTTAGAGCAGCGCTCACTTCTGAGTGACTGATTTCTTATTCATGGAGACAGAACAGTTTCATTAAATGTTGCCATTAGTTTAAGGACCAGGAATTTCAAGAACTATGTAAATTAAATAGTCTAATCTTATTTCAGTGTGAATTTGAAAGGAGAAAACCAGATGGTACAACAACGCTGGGCCTTCTTAATCCTGTTGACCTCGCTGCAGGAGGTAAGTTGGCATGGTTCAGGTAACAAGCCACTTCACATATCCGGCCCTGTGCATCTTTGCAGGGGCAAATCCTGGCCAACAACTGAATGCCTCTTTCCAGTCTGATGAAGATCTGGACTGGAAAAGCTGCAGCTGTGAGGGATCACATAGATGGGCCTCAGCTGTTGTTAGGAGCAGCTGGTGGGAGCCTTCAGTGCTGTTCCTTCTCTGGTTTGTGTAAGCTGTAAAATAACACTTTGGCTGCTGGAGAATTTCCCAGGATCCTCTGATATCTGGTCCATGTACAGAGTGCAGTGGCTGCTGAACCAGAAGGTCACAGATGTTTTAGAATTGGGAACTGTCTGGGTCTCAGATCATTAGTGTGAAGCCTTTGGATAAGAAAGCACCCTTTAAGAGCCACGTCCTGTTTATTTTGAGTTTTCAGCTGTGAGTATTAAATGAGTTTACTCATCTTCCTATGCCTTCTCTGTTTGTGTTTTGATATGTCCTATTGCAGAGCCAGGCTACTGCCCTGTAAAGCTGGGAATGACAGCAGGAAGGCTTCAGTCAGGAGTTAATACATTACAGGGGTTCAAAGAAGATAAAAGAAACAAGGTTACTCCAGGTGAGTGCTGACTTTTTAAAAAAACACAGATCCTTCTTCTTATATAAACAAAGTGTGTTGATCTTGTTACTAGTGCACAACTTTGGAACTAAGGATTTCTAAAGATAAAGCACATAATTAGTGTCCCTGCCCATGGCAGGGGAGTTGGAACTGGATGATCTTTAAGGTCCTTTCCAACCCAAACCATTCTGTGATTCTTTGTATCTATAACACAATTAAACAGTACATCACAAAGTCCAGCTTCAGTTACACATACAAAAGGAGCAAGATATTTTCTTTTTATCTACATTGAGAAGAGAAACTACCAGACGGGAGAACGGTTTTTCATAGCTTTAAAAGAGCAGGGGGAGCCTGAGAACCTTTTTCCAGCATCAGACTGTTCATGTTGTGCTAAAGCACACAGTGGTGTTAATGACATATTTGCAAATACAAATGCATTTGGTTTAGACCTTACTAAAAGTTGTTACATTGTGAACAGATGGTGTTCTGTGAAGACTTGTTTTCACCTTAAGAAATACATTCCTTTAAAGTCTCTTCTTGGGTATTGTTTGACAGCCCCTTCTCATTTCTATCTGATGCATGCAAAGTAGGGTAATAATTAATACTATTGTTATTCATTAGTGACATACTTGAATTATGGACCCTTCAGTTCTTATGCACCAACGTATGATTCAACATTTGCCAACATAAGCAAAGAAGATTCTGACTTAATCTACTCAACATATGGGGAAGACTCTAACCAAGGATCTTCCAGGTAATGCAGCAAGCAGGACGCACAGTGCAGCTCCCATGGGCAGAAGCAGTTATGTGCAGCTCTCTGCAGGACGGGCTGGCTTTGCCATGGAGTGATGGCCTTGCTGTCTTTTTAGCTCACAGGGGTTTGTTTGTGTAAGAAACAAACACTTCAGTAGAAGAACCTGCCTCTACAGTGAAATTAGCCAAGATGGAAGACTTTTGATGCTGCTGATTCCTAGGAGTACCCTGTCTAAACTTGGATGTATTTATAACTGAAGGACTCATGTTCAAAATACTGAGTTGTACAAATGTTTATACAAACTGTGTTTTTTTCACATTAATTACTGCCTTGAATGAGATACAGCTTTGTAAAAGTAATTCTGTTGGTTTATCATTCTTGATTATAAAAACTTCAAAGCTGTTTTATGAGAATTTCACAAGGAGCAGGCACAGTGATATAAATTTTTATGAAAGGAGAGAATACTTTAGTGCAGTATAACTGTGAAGGGCCTGTACAAGCTTGCTTTTGTGTTGATGCAGCTGCCTGAGACACTACATTTTTCCAAGTTTTCCAGTGTCCTATTCAGAATGGATTCCTGAGCTACAGAAGGCAGGCACAATGAAACTAAAGCAATCCATTTTGATCAGATCCTGTGCTACTTTGTGTTTTCTGTGCTGTACATATTGGTTTGACTTTATGTAACTTTTTTACGTTAAAATGGTTGATGTGAAAGTAGTTACTTTAACTATCTTTATTTCAGTATTCAAGATTTTTTTATGAAATCCCAGGATTATCCTCTCTTAATGGCTGATAGTTTGCTTGATGTTCTAACTAAAGGAGGACATTCTAGAGCTCTCAGAGAACTAGAAATGGTAAGAGTGGATTTGTGTACTGTCTGGTCTTTGTTTTAGCACACAAGCTCTAAAGTGAGAGAAGGATGATGCTGATCCTACTGATGGGCTGCCTTTTAACTGATAGAATTGGAAAATAAAGACTGGTCTTTGCCTCCAATGGCAGGATTTTCTGGAAAGAAACACTGTATTGTAATTAGTGAATATTAATATATTCACTATGAATATGAACATAACATAGAGATATAATTACCGATTCTTTGTCCGTTATCCTGTGCCCATTATCACTAACTCCTGTTTCAAGACCAATAAGCAGTTGTTTAAAAATGTTTTAAAATCATTGATAGGCTTTTTTTTTCCATGAAAATTTTATCACAATCCTAGCTGCCACTGTTTAGTTCAGGTGAATTAATATGTAGTTTCTCCCTTCACTTGCTTTTAAACATGTGCTATGTAAAAATACTGAACAGTAACTCTTCCAATTCTTAGGAGATTCAAGTCCTGTCCATGCCAAACATAACAGGAATCAAAGGGGATCATTTGATAACCTTAACTTAAATGACAGTCCAAGAATTATTTGAGAATCTCCTCAGAACAGTTCCTCTTAACTAAAAGTCTTGCTTTGAGTTTCTCATCAATGCCAGCCATTGAAATAAACAGATTGTAGCCTTTTACTAATGGGTCAGATATTACCTAAATTAATGGTAGAAATAGTTCATGGACCTTTTTGCTTCAGTTCACACTTTTCTGTAGCATTACAGGTTTAGCTGTTTTTATGTACCCAGTAGTGGCACTGACTGTCAGGGTTTGGCCACTTACTCTTGGCAGTATTAAGAGAAATACAATTGCATACAGAAACAGAAAACATTTTAGCCTCTAATAACCACCCTTCCTCTTCTTTCTGCCCCCCAGTAAATAGTCTCTGATGTGACATAACTGTGAATTTTGCAAAGAGAAATAAAACCTGAGCTGAAAAAAATGTATTTCAGTAAACATTAATACCCCAAGAAAGACCCTAAAAAATAGCTGCATTGTAACTTACTTTACAGTGAAAGCACATTATGGCATTGCATGCTTCCCTCTCTTTAAAAATACTGCATCCTGTAAGATTTTACTTTGAATTTAAAAGAACAATTTTAACACCTTCTTTAAAAATCCTTTCTTTGTTCAGCCATTGGAGGAAGCTGAAGGCTCACCGGAAAGAAGTGATGCAATGAAAGATGTAAAGGTAAAATTTTTCTATATTAACTTCTCCAACCAACCTGTCCAAGCTCACAGATAGAAAATGGCCTAAAACTTTCAGGCCTGTACAGCAACACTGAGACTTTGACAAGCTGTAAATCTTGTGAAAATGGTGTGTCCCTTTGTAGGCATAAGGAGAATAAGGTTCGCTAAAACATGAAGTTTTAACTGAGTGTTAAGAGAACGGGAAGCAAATGCTTATGTATTTCTGTTTGGGATTGTTAGGAGCTATAGCTTTGTTTCTATCTTAATCTAGTTTTGTTTAACATGGATTTCTAATGTAGATGTAAGCTGCCACACGATATGGAGCAGTCTGAGAAGTTCTCACTTTGTGCCCCTGTAGGCAATACATTATAGATCTCAAATCATTCCACCCAAACTTTGCTCAATTAGATTAAGCACTTCTTGGGCCAGGGCTCTTGTGAAGCATGTCTTCATCTGCAGCCAGAGCCCAGATTCCTTTTGAATTTTGGCCTCAGATCATCGATAAGATCTCCTTTAGGTGAGCTGGAGGAATTTTTAAATTGTTTTTTTAATTGGCATGCTGGTCTGAAGTTACTACATCATTTGTGCATATCCCCAGTGGTTTTGGCAGATGCCATTTTCTATTTGTGTATGAAATAGAATATTAAACAGTAACTGTAGAACAGCAAGTTTTACAGGGTGTCTTCTCAGCTTTCCCTCTGTATGTTCACTTATTTTGGTAGAGCAGACTAACCTTACCTTTGTGTTCTGGTCTTCCCCAGACAATTTTGTTGTTTCAAGACTGAGTTAAGTATTATCGAAATTATTACTTGCTGATTTTTTTCCCAGATTATGGAAATTGATATTGCTGCCAGGCTGGACGCTGCCAATAGCGACAGACTTACAGCTCTAAAAGCAGTTACAAACTTTGGCATGCCTATGGAGGAGTTTGATTCTGAGGGTGAGTCTTTTTGGTAGTCATAGTTCTGATATATGTCTGTAACTCCTTTAGTTTCTCAGTCTCTTACTATATTTTATATCATAAATTAAGTAAATAGAGTTTACTTAGATCTTACTAGTCAGGAGTTTCTTTTTCTGTTTAAACAGAGGCTGAAATCTTCCAGAGGAAACTTGATGAAACAACAAAGCTGCTCAGAGAACTCCAGGATGCCCAAAATGAACGACTGAGTACAAAACCACCCCCTAATATGATTTGTCTTCTGGGTCCATCTTACAGAGAAATGCACTTGGGTAAACACACTTCTTCTGGTCATTCTTGCAGAATTGATGAAGTCCTAGCTGGTATCAACTCCAAGAAAAAAAAAATCTCAAGGGCTATAGTACAGATAATGTGCCCTGTTAGGCCTAGAGAATGAATTTAAACTTTTTGAGATGTAAAGCCAGATAAAAATCTTCAGTAGTAATTACAAGTATTTCCTCTTTATTCCTAAAGATTAGGAACTGATTAAAGAACTCATTGAAGCTTCTGTATGCTATGGGGCAGACAGTGGTTAGCCAGTAACTCCATGAGTTTTGCAGTGTCTTTGAATAGAGATTGCTTAAGTATTACCAAGTTCTTATTGCAAGGCCAGCTTTGGTCCAGGATGGATCTGGTTATCAGTCTACTGAGTTACACTAATTAATACCAGTCATACATTCTTTAGTTATTTGAGCAAACCTGCTCGTCTCACAGATCAACTACACAGCTTGTGTTAATGGCAGCCCTCTAGGATAGGACTGTGTGCAGAGTGCCTGTTTGTCAAGTAAAACTGACTTGTGCAATGCTATTCATGGTCTAAACTAAACCACACTGTTGTGATTATATAAATTCCCCATTATTGAAGAAATATGACCAAGTTTGTACCACACCAAGTCTAAACCAGACCAAATACTATCTTTTTAAAGGGTTTTTAAGTTTCACTGCTTACACCTTCCTTCTTAAGGGAAAACTGCATTTGTAGCAACAAGAACAGTCTCTCTTTACATCCAAAGCTTCATGCTAAATCCCAAAATCCAACTATTACTAACAATGCTGTGTAGGTGCCACCAGCCCTCTCCCAGCTGCTGTGAGTGTGGCCCAAGTTTCATTAACTTACTTTTTAACTTCTTGTGTTTCCTGATGGCTGCAAGCCTTGAGCAGCAGCTTTTTCATTCCTCCTGTTCTTCTTAACCATCTCTTGGTTGTCCAGGATGTCTTGCATGGCTGCACACAGAAAAACAAAGTTTTTCTGGTCTAGAAACATCATTTATAAATAATTAAACTGTTTGCAGGGTGATTCAGCAAATTGGTGTCTATATATAGCACATAAACACATCCTTTTGTCTTTGCCAGCTGAGAGAGTAACCAATAACCTGAAAGAACTTGCCCAGCAAGTGACTCCAGGTGACATTGTCAGTACCTATGGAATCCGGAAAGCAATGGGAATCTCGGTTCCTCTACCTGAGACAGAAGACAGCTGGGTAGATTTGACAGAGGGTGAGTATACAAAAACATCTTGTAGCATCTGTTCAGCTAGAACAAAACCACATCTGCAAATCCTTAGACTGGCTTATGGTAGAACTTGCAGTAGTGTGGTTCCAATTTTCAGTTCTCTCCTTTTTAAATTCTGTTTCGAATGGAAAGTTGCTGCCTTTGGTCTCAGTCCAAAATGAATCTTTTGTGTGTATGGAACTTTGGTTATTAATTTAATTTTAGTTTTTCCATTTTGTGTGAAGTTGCAAGAGAGGAGTTAAAATTCCTCATTTGCTAAAACAAGAACGTTTTGATTCTTTCTTCTCCAGGCTTTTGGCTGTGCCCTCCAGCCTAAGTAGTGGCTGTTTTTGCTGGATTAGAGGGTCTGGTCAGTGGAGCCTCAGTGCCAGACCCTGTCCTCCCCCATTTAGCACATGCACAGCAAAAGAGTACCCAGAGTTAGGATAGGGCAGGAAGAATTTCCTCTCACGAAACATAATTCACACAACAAATTTACTCAATCTATGATATTGAAAGCCTTCATTAAATAACATTTTAACTGATAGAGCATTATTAATTCAGGAACTCATTCCTATTTTTAAGGAAACTGCTCAAGAAATTCCAGTTTCAATATTATTGAGCCTTTTCCATAACATAACACAGAGGCTTTGTAGCAGAACCAACTGAAACACAGGATTTTCTGGTACTGTTGCAGAACAAACAGCTAGCTGATACAGGGCTATCTGCATAAATATCAAATGACCTGAGGCATGCTTTGCTGTATATGCATGTCTTCACTTTTGCATTCTGTGGTCAGTGACCTGCTATCTTATAAACTTTCAGACTTTGAAGAGCCTAAAAAGACCATCACTGTCCCTGAAAATGAGTGTGGTGCAGTTACAGGCTGAAGATTCTGTTCAGCTTACAGCTGTTTGTTTGATTCTGTTTAAGAACCAGGTAAATGTTCTTCAGGTGCATTCACCGTGTGTGTTTATTGTGTGTTAAATTACTTTTGTTTATTAAATTTTGAAACTGATGGCTTTTGGAGGGTTTGTATTACTTAATTCTGCTATGTAAATGCACTAAATTATTCTTTTTGCATTCTCTACTATTTTTAATCTCCTCTGCTGCATTTAAGTTTTCCTAAATTACCAAGTGTCTGCAAAAGTCAAAGTATAATGAAAACGTGCCTATATACGGTGCAGGGACTCAACCAAAAGTTTCTAGAAGCAATGTATAGACTTGTCTCTGAGTCTGGTTAGTGCAAACATCATTAAGTGTCTGAACATGCAACTTCCCCTTTTTAAAATTACTGTGCAACTCCCATGGACATGAGGAAGAGAAATAAACTTTTTATATAAAACTGATGCAGTGTGATGAATTTAAAAAAGCTCAGCTTTGCGAGACTTTGAATGTAGATGAATCTCCTCTTAGAGAAACCTTGTTGTGTCCTTACAGTGCTTAAAACTGGAGGGCAAGCTCAGACCCATGACCAGAAGTGAGACTAGCAAACCCACCTACTTTCAGCAAGTAAAAGTACCCCATGGAGGTGGTACACTCATCTCTGAGACACTCAGGCAGACACTTCTTCATATTATGCAGAGGTATTAGCAGACACTGTCTGGATAATGATTCTAGGCCTGTTTATCAGAAAGGAGCATACATTTTGAAGCCTTGTCACATTAAAAGACAGTTCCTGTTTGCCAGAGGTGCAGCACAGCTCTCAGGCACAGAGAACTCAAGCACTGCAAGGGGTAAAGGTGCAGCCAGTGGCACACACACTCAAGTAAGCTTTTCCCTGTGCTCCCCCCTTACTCTCACTCCATCACACAGTGCTACACATGGCTTCTACCACAGGCATCCTGAATTGGTTTTAGATACTGCTTTTCTTTAATCCACGATTCCAGTACAACCTTGGAGTGAAGAGGAATGAGCTGTAGGGTTCGAGCCATCCCTGATGTGTGCAGGGGCAGGGAACTGAGCTAAGAGGTAACTTACAGACCAAACAGCATTGTGAATTCCACCCTCTCAGTCTTACAGCCAACATCATTCTTGCTTCTTTCATCCCTTCCTTCCTCTCTAAAAAACGCTGCAGAAAGATTTGTTTTTAAACTTTCACAATTACTAAAATACATTGCAAAATTTTTAACTGTCAGCCTGGGTTTTCTTCGGTAGTTTGAATTGTCCCAGAAGAGTTCAGAGTCGCCACTGGAATTTTTTCAGTTCTAGGTAATAGCAGCTGAATTATTACTCCAGAGAATGAATTTTTCCATTACTATATAAATCATTTTCATGCTACAAGAAAAAAAAAAACAGCTTCAGGGCAAATGTGTCGGCCAAATCCTTACTGGCTCCTGCCATAGTGTCTCGTTGCCCATCACTCACCTTTTAGATGGTGCAGGAGGTGGCTGCCAGAGATGGAAGTATTGACATTTCTCATCAGCTGTTGAACACGTGGATGTCACTCTAAGCATTTTCTACTGGCTACATTTTTTAAAAAGATAAATACTAAGTTTAGTTTATGAGTGAAAACAGTCCCATTAAGTCTGCAGCACTACAAAAAATATACCTCCTTTTCATGGGTATCTCCATCAAAATAATTGCAAAACCAGACATGTTCAAGAAGTCTTTTATTTCATAGTAAAAACAAAAGTTTGTTCTTCAAAACAGATTCCTAGTTCCAGATGTTATTAGCTCTTCAAATTAGATACAGTGCCATTTTTTCCATTTAAGAAAAAAAATAATGCTGCAAGGAAGATTTTTCCACCAAGATTGTTTTCTCAATGTTAAGTTTCACAGTTCACTCTCAGAAGGATTACTGAAAACAATTATTTCAATACAGTTGCTTGTTAAATTGAACTTTTTCTGTGGTTGAATATAGCTCTCAAATTATACAGTTCCAGTTCTGGTGAGAAATTAGTCATCCTCTTTTTCATTACACACAGTTTCTAATTTCCCCAAGAAGGCTGTGCACAGCACACCAAGCTAGCATTCTTTTTAAACCTGTAACCAAACCCAACTCCTTCCCCTTTGGAAGCTGCAGCTCTTCCTGCCACTTCTGCAAATGAGGTTGAGTTGAAGTTACACCCTAACAAGTTACCAGCCTGACAGGCAACATGTAAACAAAAGCATTTCAAAATGCTGTTACAGACAGCAAATGTTGTTTCATAGATACCTTACATCTGCAGTCTACTAGTTCTGTGAACAGGAGCACTTCAGAGCCAGCTCTATTTATAGACATAATGCACTTTTCAAAACAGATTCATGAGACAAATGGTCACTTTACCTAACATGACATCAAAGACTGCTGAAAGGAGCCTTTGATACATGCATGGTCCTGTAAAACAATAAATATCTCAAAACAAGCACCTGTAACTACAAATACACAAAATACAAGAGTAGCAAAAGCTGTTTGAAGGTTTATTCAACTACAACACTGACTTGCACTAACACGACAGCAAGTATGACACTTCCTTCTTCAGCAGAGCCCATGTGTGAACCAGACAACTCAAACTCAGGTTTTCTTACATGCTCTCTTCTGTTGGAGACCTACTACACACAGATTTGATCTACAAAATTGACAAAGACTACAAGCATGATTTTTAATCCACAGTTGGACAATATTTAGTTTTGTTCCTGTCTTGAAACATAGTCACTTCCTCTTCTAAAGAAATTACACAGTAATTAGAAAGCAGCAGTGAGGCACAGGACTGCTTAAACAATTTTCCAGGATGGGTTGGTACTAAACCCAGAAGCATTAGGAAATGCTGTTTGTAGAGGAGTAAGGCTGAACTAAACAGGTGTTGTACTCACTAATCACAGTGCTGTCCAGCCCTAACGTGGTACATGGGGAAAGGGGGAATCCATCCTCGGTAATGGGCATAACTGGGCACAAGATGTTAGCCTTACAGACTACTATCATCTCCACCAACAGCAAACAGATTAAGACATTGCAGTAAGTAAAAAAATGCCAGTGTAGAAATTAGCAAAGGCCAGTAACAGCTTAAAAACCTCACAAACTAAACTAATTTACACCATGTCCACAATGATCTTATGAATGCTCTACTCATATTTCCAGTATTGGGGCTCTGCTGAAACATTTCCATTATGAATACGTTTTTTCCATATATCCTTTTGTAACCTTCAAAACCAGTTTATGAAAAAAAATGCATTGCCTTTGAAAGACATAGAAACCAGCCAGTGGCTAGTCACATTGTAGAAATAAGAACAGGAAAAAAGACAAACCCCACCACAGACACAGTCCTGTTTATACAGTATCTGCTACTGTTTCTAATACTATCTCAGTAATTCTGTTCTTCAGCTTCCCAGCAATTCAGAACAGATTATTTTTTCTTCCCTAAGTGCCCTCAAGAACATAGCACAGACTCAGAATTCCTGCTGGGATCAGCAGCAGCTGCTGTCAGCCTGTCCCCCATGCTCCTCACCATCACTTGTACTTTTTGAAATTTAACGTTAAAAATTTAAGACTTACCATGACAGAACAAAATGCACATGCAGAAACTAATTACAGAGAAATACAAAGGAGAATGTATAATATAATGTAAACATGATGAACTAGATGAAAGTTATTTCTGAGCAGCTCTTGGTCATGAAAACATCTGCATAACATAAGGTACTGCTGTGGAGGAGGGAGGGTGGTGAAGTGACCCCACAGTGTGCAATGCAGGTTTTTTCCCAAAAGAGCTCTGCACAGTTATCATGTGATACACTTGAGTGTCCTTGCATTCCTCTTCCCATTATTCAGCTGTCTTCTGCTGTGAAGTCTGTTCAGCATTAAAAGCAGGATAGGCAGTGCCCTCAGTATCACTGCACGTGTCAGCACAAACACAATACTGTAAGCGGGTGTGTGTCAAGCAGGCAATGGAATGTTTTAACAGGGGAATGAGTTCTGCAGAGCATCCACACCTGTTGTCACCGCAGCTGTTAAAGACTCCCAGTGCAGAAAGGAAAGCGACTAGCTGAAAATGCTTCATGGCAATTCCAGGTAAATCTTCAAATTTCTTCAGGAAAAGGTAGTCTTTCTCAGACTGACAGTTGTGTGTCTTCTAGGAACAGTATATAAATGATTTTAGAATAAAGTCCTTCACATAAGGAGGGAAATTCTACGTCTTCACAGAAGGGAGGCAGATCTAAGTCTATTTTGATTAACTTCATTGTAGCCTCAGTTCAGTCCCATGCCTTGGAATTTGGCTGTCTCAGTGCAAACAAAGTAAGTCCTCAGTTCTCCCTTGCCTTTGACATTAATGAGTCCCCTACATTCACATGAGTATCCCAGCTCCTGTAGTATTTTGCTTGTTTCTTCTGTGACCTTTGTGTGAAAAGAATTGGAAACTCGTTAAATTCTTTTGATTATTCACATTAAAGCAAAATTCCAACCAATTAGAAATAATGCCTTGGACATTGCAAGGCTCATAGTTTTACCTGGATCTTGCCAAGCTCCCCTGTGCTCTCCATTCGGCTCGCAACATTGACAGTGTTGCCCCAAATGTCATACTGAGGCTTCCGGGCACCAATCACACCAGCAATCACCGGGCCATGATTGATCCCTGCACAAACAAGGTAGAAAGGGATGTGACTTCCAGCTTCATTGTTAGCTGTAGCTTCAAAGGAAATAAAACATCCCAGAACTTAACTCTGCAACACCTTTCTAGCAATCAGTATTAGTACTGTTCTATAAATATTCATACTGAGGCTCAGATGTCAAGTGACTCACTCATTGCAAAATGGGAAGTCTAGGGCACAAAACAAAAATCTTCCTCTTCTACTTTTAATATACAGAAATGAGCATTGTAATGACAATACTGTCTTTAGTCAACAGTCACTAACAGGGTGCTTCACATTTCATCTGTATCTTTCATTTCTTCCAAAGTCATCCAGCTGCACTCTTCCTGCTGCTCCCTCCAGTGATGAGAAAACGCCCATCCGAGGAAGAGCCTGGCCTGTCTGAAAAGCTGACCAGACAATCCTGCCTTTGGCTATCCAGCCCTTGGACCTCCATCATCCTCCCTCATTTGTCACTAGTGTGAGCTGTGGAGTTGCTGTTCCCCACACCAGCACTCACCAACGCGCAGGCGGAAGTTGTTGAAGGAATGTCGGTTGATGCCATCCAGTTTACTCATCAGGGCAATTCCATACTCCACCATAATGCCAATGTGAGCGTGCTGCCTTTCCCTGTCCTGTGCAAGTCAGAACACATATTAATGATCAAATTACAGCACAAAAGGCTGTGTCAGGCTGCTACTCCAAAGCACTAGAAGTGACTGGAGTGTTTTTATGGATGAGACCACTCATCCTTGTAAGTGCAGAACTGCAGAATTTCAAAACTCCATTAAATTCAGCTGGGATGGCTAAGAGGTAACAAGAATGATATGACTAAATTTTATATCAAATTAAGGTCTGTCCTTTAGGGTTTCAGCTTTAATTTTACCAATTTTGAGTATATTGTTATATGCATCTTAATGTTATAGACAAACCTGCTATAGTGAAAATGAGCCAGAGAAATTGTGTTAATTCTAGGTGACAGTTTCAGACCTAATGTGGCCCATGAGGATCCTCTTTCTGTGCCAGTTCTCAGCTATCACAAAAAGCTTACTGTCTAGTTCTGAGATGGCCTTTTCTTTGATTCCCCTATTATTAGAGCCCTTCTGTTATGCATCTAGGAATGTTAAACTATTGTAATCAAAGATGAAAGATGTAAAAAGTATGCTGGGATTACAGACTGAACACCTTAATTTGGCAATAAAATGGAACTAGGAGATTTTTTCCATATTTTAGAAAGTCACCCTTCATGATTTACTTTTTCATATCACGTTACATTTTGTTATTTTGAACACACCTATGCACCCACAGAGTACTAAAGGCAGATTCAGAACCAACATACCTGGTTGTTCTCCTGGCCTGGTGTAACACTGAGACCAGCTGCTGCCATGTAAGTGCTTCCAATTGTTTTTATTTTTTCAACACCACTAAATTTAGGTTTTAACAAGAGCTGTTTGAATGTAAAGAAAACAAAAACTTGAGATTTTAATACCATATTTCAATGTAGTATTTAACCAGAAATCTTATACTATCTACCATAAGCATTAAACATCTCTAGCAATACTGTCACTCACATGAAGATTAGATAAAATACTGAGAATTAGTTTCACAGTTTTGCTCTACCCACTCACAGGAGAAATGAAGGCATTGAAGTACTGAAATAAAGTCCTTAAATTCAGGACTTTCAAACTATATTTCTACTGGATTAGATGATGTACTTGAAAATCCCAACCAGATGAGAAAATATCTTTCAAGATTGCAAGGCTTAAGTCGGAATATTAGTACAGCATAAAAATGTTTTTTCCCCTCTAATGCTCACAGATCTACTAAAACATTTATTTTGCAGTAGATAAGTAATCCAGTGCATTTTTGACAGAAGCTTAATTACCTCATCAAAATCAGCAATGATTTCATTTAAGAGCCTCAAGCATTCCAAGCCTTCTTTATTGACATCACATTCAGTGTAAAACACCTTAAAATCTGGTACTGATGCAAACATGACACAGACACAGTCGTAGGATTGATGGTACCAGTCCTAAAGGAAAGCAATAAACCCGCACATTGTCAGCAGCCCCCAGGCCCCCACACACATGATAATTGTTTGTAACCAGTAACCAAATTACAGCTTTCCCATGAGGTCAGCCACATCTCTTATTCCACCAGAAACATTAACAAAGTGGATTTGCCTAAGGAAAAGCTGAGATTCCTGAAAGATATCTTAAACATTTTCACCTACTTGGACATTGTCACTCTTCTGAGACACAGCATTGTTGTCTCTGACATGTTGGCAGAATGAGATTTCTTTTAAAAAAAAGTCACTATCAATGAACTTCTCTCTGGGAGATACTATTTGCTCCACAACTGATATCCCTAAAAACAGTGACCTAGCCTCTCTGGTCAAATACAGCCCTTGGAAAGCAGCAAATCTCATTTAAATATTTGCCAAACTTAAACCATGTCCTGAAACTGAACTACTAATTCTGAGAACAGATTTCAGGGGCTGACACTGAACGTTCCCATTTTTTTGAGGCCATCTGGCTAACAGGTTCTTGGGTCTACAAAGGTTTTGGAATACAAACAAGAGGTAAAGATGGCAGAAGTTTACAGTCTGTGTTCTTTTTCACATCATGTGTAACATATATCACAGAAATCCAATTTGCTGTCCTTCACACAGGAGAGACTCAACGCACCTCATTCCGTTTTTCTCCAATGAAATATGCAGCAACATGTGCTGGAAGTACATTTTCCAGCAAAAGCCTGTTAACATTCTCCATAGTTTCAAATTGTTCATGTTCTTTTTTAAACTTATTCTTCCACAGACAATCCAGTCGACAATAATAATCAATCTGCAAAGAGATCAAATATGATAAATTAAATCCATAAAATAACTCACTGAAAAATATTAGGCAATTTTCTCAAGAAGTGTAGTAGCAATACTTTCTTCATGACCTTTTGAGTCTATATAGTTATGAAAAATGTGATTTGAGAGCAAAGGTCAGAAAAATATGAAGCCGCCACTAAGATGAAATGTCATTTGGTACCATCAGGTGTTATTTACCAAAATGACACTTTATTGATATGGTTATTTTTATCTTGAATTGATACGTTGATTTAGAATTAAAACAGTTATATAAATACAGATAGATCAAAACTGTAAGAATCAGGAAGTTCTCACGTCTGTCATGCAAACACTGTTGAAAACTAGAAAAATCTTTTTCATTACCAAAAACTAATTACAAGTGCGTTATCCTCGAGACCAGAATATTAAAAAAAAGATTAAAATACATACTAATTTAGAACACAATTTCAAGGAACAACATTTCTACATTTTATTTAAATCAACTGCTGCAAGTAAAGGAACTCCATGACTGCATTTTAAATACATACCTGTTTTGCAAGTAAAACTAGGGTTATGTAAAACAGAACCAGATATAAATTAGTCATTATCCTTGGCTCCTTGATGAAAAACCTGAAAATAAGAGAGCAATACAAAGTCATCTGTATGCTTTAAGAATATGTGCACGACGGAGGGCTGGGGTGGGAGGTGAGGGGAAGAGGGTGTCTGTCCAGATTTGCCCCACAGAGTCATTTGTGCCAGTGGCTGGCTGGGGACAGGTCCTGTCCTAACAAGAAGAAAGGATTATCAGCCAGCCCAACACATGGAATGATGCCTTTCACATCAGGACACACTGGGAGTTGAAACCTTGTTCAGTAGCTCTTGTAGTGAGATGCTCAAGTAAGCACAGCTTTAATCTTAATGGAGCCACCTTAATTTCCGCCAGACTGAGTTTCAGCTCCTGCCCCACACCACCCTACAAAAACACAGCCAACAACACCTTGAGGTAGGAAAAGAAACTTTCTTATTTGTGGAAGGTAAGACAATAACAAATTAAAAACCTGAATTCCTAAGACAAAGACAGCAGTTAAATCATACCTGTATCTGATCTTACTGTGAAATATGAGTGGAGATTCAATTTTACCACATCAATTATTTTCTATAAATGCAAATTAAATTCTCATAATATGAATGATTAAGTTCACTCAAGCTTTTTTAAGGTGTGCTGACAAGTTAAAGCCCCTGCAAAATAAATTTATTCTAATCTTCAGCTATGAGATTATGCTGACGAATCTGAGAAAGACTTAAAAACACAGTAAAGCCTTTGCATGAGATTTCAGTATTTTCAGTTTCTGCAATTAGATCAGGTAAATCACTGTTACTTTTCAAAATACCTGCACTCAGGTTAGAACACGAAGAGTTCAACATTCCTATTGACTACCAAGGTCTCACTAGCACAGCTTGAGCCTCAGACTTTTAGCAAGGTTTTTCTTCATACCTTATCATAAGATCAACCTTACTATGACATTAATATTCTACTCTCTAGTCCTTAATGTAATCCAAGGTTTCTAGGGATCTCAGAAGCCCCATTACAGAACTTTTCCAGAGAACATACACTTTGTTTAAAAAGAAAAAAAAAAGGTGACCTGGTCTAATAGGATTTCCATGTTGTTAACTTTACAGAAAGGTTTGCAGTGTCTGGCTTACATGATTTTGATATTTCAATATTCATATATTCAAAATATGTAAGTGCACAAAAATCTAACACTTCCTTAAGTGAAGCATTAAAGGATGAGAAACTTTACAATGCACCTGGTACTGTTGCTGTAGATGTCTTTGTGCTGAAGGGTATTAAAAACAATGAGGTAGACAGTCACAGCAATGGACAGGAGGAGAACTTTGAGTTCGAAGCTCATTTGAAGAAATACCGAGCAGGCAATGAACCCCAATATACAGCAGTAAGCATAATACTGTAAAAGAGGAATGTAAAGAGCCTTTGCATTATTCAGAATTATGTCTAAGAGATGTTCAAACCACAGCAAATGCTCTGAGTTCATGGTCACTGCAATTTAAAACAAAGAAACTGCAATCACTTAAAGCTTTCTTTTTAATGGCGCTAAAAGGAGGAACTTACTGTTAATTTTAATTTACATTTTTAATTAGTTATGCGTAAACAAAAATATTTAAACAAAAAAATTAACATAAGTAAGCAATGCCAGATAAAAACTGAAGTGTTGAGAATTTATCTACTGAAGCTTCTTAATTTAAGCAATTATTTATTTAAAGTTTAAGACTAATCTAAAGTAGGTTCATAGTTCAGTGAACCAGCTGTGAACCAGTGCTCTAATCCTATTTTGACTGTGCTTTCCCATTGTAACCCAAAGCAGACACCCCCTCCCACACCAGTAACAGCTGGAGACTGTGAGAGCTGACCCAGCCTTAGCCTTTGGTGCTCATAAACGTTATCAAGCAATGGCCACATCCTCATTATGGAGTTCCTGAGCACTGTGGCAGGGAGATCCCGGCTCGGGCACGGTGTGTGAGGTCAGCCTGCTCGGTACAAGTGTGTGGTGCAGACAGGATTGCTGCCTGAGCCACGGGCACAGGTGTGAGGTGCTCAGCTGCCATACTTCAGACGACAGGCAGCTCCAAAATCACCTCAGCTTCTGCTCCTCAAGAATTCATTTCTCTATGCATTTTCCCACCTCTAATAGCACAGGCCTACCACAGAACTGTGAGATTCTTGGCTGAATAATTAACACTTCTGCTGAAGTGAATGAAACCCAAACAATTTATGAGGCAACTCCTAATCAGAGCCCACATATAACACATACCAACACTGTCATCCTAAAGGCATTGAGTCTACCTCCAAAAGATGCCAAACCTCTGGAAAAGGAGCTACTATGTAGAGAACACCACCAGAGGTCTGTCAGCCACTTAAGCCCTTTTACTCTGTAAACACACTTTACTGGGACACACACAAGTATAGCTATCATCTTTCAGACTCAAATATTATCACCACCATATTCTGCTGGTTTTTTCCTTAAAGTTTTAGACCTGCTTCTAAATCTGAAACTTCTAAAAACTGCAAAGTCATATTTTACTCAGCACAACAGCAGCAGCTGAATAGTCTGGATTTCATGACGACTTTTTCTGCTGTCAGATACCTTTAAAAAGCTGCCTTTTATACAGCAACAGAACCTGCCATTTGTCAGTAATACACACAACATTCAAAGATCAGGTTTAAGTAAGATGCATTCTTTACTTACAGTTTCCTCTATGCAGGAATGAGTTGTGTTTCCAAAAGTCTGATTTACAAACATGCAAGAACAAAAAATTACCAGGTGAGTACAACGTGCATTTCATATGTGTAACTTATCATTTGACATAAGCACCTGAATGAAAGGCTCCTCACACAACCTGCTGCACATAATTAAAAAATATGGCCATCATCTAAAGGGATGGCCAGGTGACAAAGGAGCATCCCAAACATTTGGATAAACTCAAAATCGAACACTACTTTGGCATTAAAGACATAAAAAGTGAAATAATACTTTCGTGTCACTAGTAAGTGATGAATTTACCCTTACAGAAATGCTAGAGACCACCTTTCAAATATGCTGAGAGACCAAAATAAACCAAAACTTCTTTTTTATACATGAATACTCCAGACTTCTGAAAATCTCTAAAGGATGCACAAGCAAGCCATATGTAAAAATAAAAAATATCCCTTAAAACTGCCTTGTGTTGTGAGCAAGTCTTCATGTACAACAATTTTTTAAAAAACCCAAGCCCTATCTTTATAAATAAAAAGAAAAAAAATGTAAGATGTTGCCATCCATCTACATGACAGGACTTGGATTTTGATGATTCTTGTGGGTCACTTCCAATTCAGGATGTTCTATGATTCTATACTCATCATCCAGGACTCATTTCATTTTAATCCTAGAAATGAAGATGGTATTCTACTCACACAGGTGGTAGCACTCAGATCATTTGATCCAGTAAAGTTGGCAGGCTTGTTCTTTTCGGTAGTCTGGATTTATTGGAGGGGAGGAAAAAAAAACACCACAAAACACAACACATCAATAAAACCACCATATAAACTTATTAGGAGGTAATCACTGATTTTTTCTCCAAGTATTTTACAAATGTGCTGATCTGGTGGTCTTTTCAGTGCTACTGAATAAATGTTCAAATACAATGGCATCCCATGTAGTTGTATTAAACACATATGCACATACAAGCTGCAAGAAGGTTAAAATTTACTTATTTTCTACTTGGGGGTAAAGTTTGACATCATGGCTATGTTAATTTAGCAGCTATCTGGCACAAACATGTGGTTTTGTCTCACCCCCCAGTTTCACAGCTGCTGTTCATGTTTTCTTTCAGACTGTCTCTGGTGGTCACATGACACCATTGTGAGTCCATTCAAGGACCTAAGCCAGCAGAAAAAACACCCCATGGAAGAAAATTAAGCATTTTCTGCATTTTCTTATTGCTTTCAGAATGAACTCCTCTTGCAATCAGAATGGCAAGGCAAACAAACACATGGGATCAGGAGGACATCAGTTTTAGTAGTTAACTTGATAGTTAAGTTAGGTGGAACTGTTAACACAGAGCTTGTTTAAACAAAAAAACACAGCACAGTTACTCAATGTACATACCCCAGGTGCAATATAATACTCAAACTAAATGTAAAAGACAGATGCCATTTCCACCTTACTCCAGCAGTACCTATCCTCAATGCCTTGGCTTTTAAAAGAGAGCCAAGCTATGTTCTTCCCTCCCTTATCTCCCTTATTACCAGTGAGTGCAAATACCACAGTGAACTGCTTAGAGTGCTTCCTGCCACTGCCAAACATTTAAAGCCACATTAAAAAAAACCAGAAAACATCTTAGTAATAAGGTGTTGTTCTAAGTGCCATCTAGAAAACAAGAAAAGCTGGTGCAAACTAGAGCTAGAGTCTATCACGTGTACTTTCAGTTCCACAAACTAAGACCTCTTATTTCTAATGCTTTTAATTGTCATCATGCACTATCCCTGTGCAAATCAACTCATGTTGCAAATCAGGCATTAGAAAAAGCAGCAAAAACTGGTATTTGATGAAAAGAGTACAGGAAGTTAATAAACTGTAGATTTTACAATAAGTTCATCAATGAATGTGTTTACTTACCAAATTAAAAATGGCTATAATGAGTAAGGCAGCTATAGTGATGACTGCTAAGGGCAGCCTAAGCAAAGGCATTGTTTCCACCTTTTCTGAGACAGCACACAGACGGCGAAGGAGAAGCCACTGATCTGAGCAGCACTTCTGAAAACACAATTAATTCATTTCAATAACAGGGATAATGCTTTGATACAGGGGAAGAAATATTTCTAAATATAAAGTTGACCTTTATTCCAAAGGAGAGCGTCAAGAGCCTTCACTGGAATTCTAATTTAGAACCTTGAATCTCGTCATTCACAATCAACACCTAACACCTTTCCCCAGCTGAAAATAGAGACAATGCTTCCTTTTGTCTAAGGGGTTGAATGCTAAAATTTTCTGAATTTGTGCTTTAACAATACAGAATTATGGTCTGTTTTAAAGTTCTAGAGAAAAGTTAATAAAAATGTAGTAAGTGTTGGGGTTTTTTTGTTTTTTTGTTTTTTTTTAGTTATAAAGCTATAATGTTATATTGGGAAATAAATTTTCAGATTACTAAATCAAAACCAACCCTAGACAGACCCCATTCTTGCCATCCCTATATCCTCCAATTGTTGCTACAGAAAAAAACATCCAGTAAAGCATATCATTTTAATGACTGCAAGCATTATTCCATGGTGCTGCACCAAAACACTCCCAGCATAAAACTAAAGTCTGATGCAATTTCAGTCTTGGAATTTTCTGTTCTCTCCGTGTGTTTCTACACATGTAGAGAAAAATCACATGAATGGATATACACACATCCCTCTCTCTCTACAGACATATATGCAAAAATCCATATATATATATATATATAAATACTATACATATATAAAACCCATACATCTGTCTAACCATACAATTAAATGAGTCATAAATATTTATCCTTTGTCCTGAGTGCAATTTTCTATTTTTTTTTCTTTCCCCTTCCTACAGCTTGACCATGGCTTTGTAAGAGACTCCTCCTTTCCCTGGAGAGCTCCATCCCCTCACTGGGGTGCTGCAGTGCAGCTTTGATGACTGCAAGGAACAATCTAAAATCCCTTCTCTAAAATCCCTTCCCTCTCCCCACCCTGCCCCCAGCAGTTCTTGAAATGAGAAGGACTTTTTTTTTTTTTTACTTTGTATCATTGAACTCTCCGTCACTGTGGGCTCTCTCTGTCACTATATATTTTTAAATAGTAATTGCATGTGTTTAATAATGCAAAGAAAAAGGAACTACAAGTGCAAAGTGTCCTAATTGATGTAATGGTGAATTTGGAATTCTAACAGCCATGAAATTGTTGCCAATAAATTATTCACGTTTGTAATTTTCATTACACTTCATAAATTATTATGAAAACTGATCTTCGGTTCCAACTCATTTCAATATTGTTTCCAGCATAGAGGATAACAGTATTTACAACCAAAATTACTATTAATGACAAACAAAAATAAAAATATATTTAAAAAAAAAAAAAAACAAACACATCCTCCCTCCTACCCATCTATTCTTACACCCAAATAATTCTGAATTACTGTGAGAATTTTCAGACATGAAAATTCATCTGAAAGGAAATCCATTTCAGGCAATGGAATCTTCTGATAACCTGAGGTTCAAGGCTCCTGTAACTCCTATTGAAATTACTAAAATTTCATCAGCCTAAAAGACAGACCAGGTTGCTGAAATATATCCATCCACTTTTGAAAATAAGACTTATTTTTTAAAGTAAACTTACCAGACATTTCTCAGCAAAGCACACAAACAAAATAAGCACAATGACGACTGCAACAACTCCAAATGAAATTCCCAGTTCTGCAGTTCTAAAAAGAAAAGAAGAAAGCACTTTAAAAAACAAGCTGAAACGTGATTTTTCTTCAAATAGCACTGAATGGCCACGGCATCACACAGGTTACTGTTGCTCTGTTGCAGAGTCACTTTCAGAGATATTCTTTAAAAGATTCTGTTCCTGATGGCCTGAGCCACTGCCCTGTGCATAAACCACATGGAAACTGCACTGCAACAGCCACGAGAAACAAAGAGCCATAAACTTCAGAATTATCCATCACCTGTGTTCTCGGAGGTGTGACAAACACCTCAAAGTTGTCTCCTCGTAGCTCTACAGAAAAGGATCACTGAGCACAGTTTAACCAGCTAAATCCCATTTCCTACTGCTCAGTGTCCTTACAGCCAACTGGTCTTATAAAATAGTATTTCTTACTTAATTAACCACCTCCTCACCACCTTAGTGAGAACTAAGCAAACAAAATATTAAAGAAATATTTCTATTTTATTTTCATACTGGTAGCTTGGCTCTTATGCCAACAACGTGAATGCTCTCCTTTATCACGGGGTAAATTAATATATGTTTCTTAAATTCAATCCCTCAGGAACTCCAAAAAGTTTCATGCACATGAGGTTTACTTTAGCTGTTGGTTAATTTTACTTATAAATAATTAAAATACCAGCACTTACTTTGGCATGATAAGCATCTGGATCACAAATATACAGAGGAACACAAAACTGGCACACACAAAGTAACTCTTGAGTTTTAAAATAGGAATGGTGCGATACTGAAACACAGAGAGAACAAAGCACCAGGGTCATTTCAGGGGTGATATTGCTTAATTTTATTACATCCTTGAGATGACACATATATACAAGTTTATACTGTATTATTAAAAATATACCCAGGACTAAAACAGAACAAAAGAAGACCACCATCCAAAAAAAAGCAATCACTTGAACATCTTTGAAGAAAAACAGCCCAGTCCAAAGGATGATTTTCAAATTTCCAACCTAGAGGGAAATCCAGGCAGTATTTAAATCAGCTCTCCACAAAATCCTTATCAAGAAAGGACACACACAGAAGTAAATGTATAGACCCACACCAGTAACTACATCCACAGCACAGTAAATTTAACAGGAATTATTCAAACAGAAAAACTACACTGCACCTAACAAATACTAGCATTATATCTACAATGAAACAGTCACAGAAAACAAAGTGTTTTCATTATGGATGCAAAAATATCTTTTTTTTATTATTTCCTTCTTTAAATCTCATTACTTTTGAGGGAAGTAGTTCATATAGAAAAATTATCAAACTCTCACTAACTCCTTTATGACAAGAATTTGACCACAGATAAGAAACAATCTAGTTGAAGCTCAGAATTTGTGTTCTCGAGGAAGAATGACCAATTCAAACAACTCCTGAAATCTGTTTTCCATTAGTGAGCAGGAACCTCTTAGGATGCACAGTTACCTCCAGAACTGAGTTTCAGAATGAGAAGTTTTAAACGTATTCTTATGCTGCTCTGAAGGACAAATGAAAAGATCACAAAGGGTTATTTTGCTCTTACCAACCTCTTTTTCAAGACCAGGTTCTGCAAAGATCAGTGAGAATCCACAGAAGTCATCTGACCTGCCACACCAGGGACTGCAGAGAGAGACTGGGGTTATCAGGAGCACAGGACAGGACACTCAATCATCCCTGCACTCCAGACCCCACAGCCACTCTCAACACACACCTGATGCTTCTGCAAGGTCTTTATGTTTCATAGCAGAACAAACCAGGGGCTGTTTTTACTCATCTGACAGGCAGATCCACAACACTCACACACAGGAACATCTGCCAGCTCCAAACCTTGCCAAAGGCTTAGCAGTAGCAAAGTGTAGCAGCAGATGTTAGAGAGGGCTCACAACCTCCAAAAAATTCCCATAAATAATATCAGACTCCTATTAGGAATACCTGAGGTACTGCCTTCTTAGAATTTAGATGAAAGAAAGCTCTTCCTCTCTAATTCAGTGTTTTAGGAATTTGTTAAGAATTTAAATATTGTATTTTGTTTTAATTTAAAACAAAAAGAAAACCCAAACCACCACCACTGCCTGTGTTTGTCTGCTTTTAAATGCACATGTACTACCAAAGGAATTACCTGCCCCTGACAGACCATTTGCCTTCGGTGGACCAGACACTAAAGCAATTTTATTACCCAGAGAACTGTTTTGACTTTATATGTAGATTTTTGTTAAGTATGGCACCCCATTACATGCAACTTCTTTTTTTAATAAAGAAAATACTGAACAGCAAGACTGATCACTGGCTTCTTGCTAAATAATGCAGTAACACTCATATATTCAAATTCAATCCAAAAAGTAACTGAAAAAAAAAAACAAAGGCAAAAAAAAAAAAAGGGCAGGACAAAAATCCTGATAACTTTATGTATAAATCTTGTATCTAGGCTTAAATTGAGAATGCAAGTTAATCTCAAAGAAAAGATGATAAAATAAATTGAAGTACTGCATACGTAGTTGAATTGAGGCCTTCAATGGTTGACATCATTTCATCATAAATATCTTCCTCTATCCTTCCCTTCTGAGATGAATTTCTGAGGATGAAACAAAGTCTGTGTGACAAATGCTGCTCAGAAACAAGTAATGGATACAGAGCACACTTTCTCAGCACACAGTGAGGGAAGCTTCCAGGGAAAAGTTAAACCATGATGAAAAAATACACCCATGAGCACTTTACTAAGCATTTCTCTAGTTACTCAAATCATGCATTTTTCAAGACAGTGTTTTGACAAACTGGGGGAATGTTCCACAAGTGAAAATCAGCTCCTCATTTAACTCAGTGCTACAGGTACCTTTTTAAGTGACAATTCTTTATCACAGTGTTAATGGCAAACATTAACAACATTTACCAAACCCAAGTCTTTCCACTGCTCTTTAGGGCTCTCCCTTCCCAATTTTCTCCCACCCTGCAGCAGCTCAGAAAGCAAAATGGAATCTGAATGAATGGGGACAAGTGAGACAAGAAGCTCCTTTTAGAGTCTGCTAATGGTAACAAACATGAGCTGAGAAATCTTCTAAAGGCCAGAGATTCAGCTTAACCTTCCTCAGGCAGGACTACCATACACACAGCGATTAATCACCCAAATGATCACATCCTTACAGCACACTGAACTGCAAGAGGAGCACAGAAACACAAATAAAAAAGAAGGTACTTGACAAACCTATCAGAAGTTCTCTGGCGCCCAGTAGAACACAAAGGTATTTCCTAAATAAAATAGGAATTAAGAATAAGTTATACACGCTTTAAATAGCAAACAACTATGGGAAACAAACATCAAGAAACTGCCAAAACAATTTTTATTCAGAAATAAAATAAATCAAGAACCATTCTAAACAGAAATGCTTATAAAAATCAATCCTTTCCAGCAATGTTTTCTGCTTTAACAAGTAAGAAGTGAATGTTTTCTGTTAAAAAAAAAAAGATTATTAGAAAATAATTAAATAGATCTTCCCTCTCATTTTTTCTCTACACACCAAAATAATTAAGCAAGCAGCAGCAGAGGCAAGCAGACTGGAAACCACTTCCACACACCTGAATGGATGGATGCTTAAATTAAAATTTCCTACAGCTGTGGCTCCAGGACCACACCTGAAAGCAAGCATATCTCCTACTTCCAGCTTTCAGGAAGGGAAAATGGCAGGAAAAATAAATTTTCTTATATTTTAAAATCTTAAAAACCTTAATAATTCTTGATCTTAAAAATTCTTTCCTGATAAAATCCAGATGCAGGGAAAGCATGTGGAGGGACTCTTTTCTGTAGATTTCAATTAAATATTGAGCGCATCTGTCTTTTTTTTTTAAAAAAAAGCACGTGTACCAGGCAGGATCTCAAGACGGAAGAATAATAGGAAAATAGATAGTTTTGCTTTGAAGATATACTGTGATTATAGTATGCTCTAGAGACTGGCAGTGTGAATTGAGCTCTGACAGAAAGGGACGCTGCACTGACACCCTCTCACCCCTGGTGCGCACACAGACATTGAGGCGCAGAAATCCCAGCAGGTTTTGAGTTTGCTGTAGGTGAGAGCTGACCTTCCTGCGCCTGCCCTGCGAGCTGGAGCAGTCGCTGCTGACGCTGTCGCGGTGGCTCAGGTGCGCGAAGGGCCGCGCCGCTCCCCAGGACTCCAGGTACCGCGTCATCCGCACGGACGCGCGCATCTTCAGCCCGTCGTTCACCCGCGTTTTGGGGAGGTGGTTGTTTGACACGCATTGCTTGGACTGACAGAAGGAAAAACACACGCTCGTGTACAAAACAGAAATTCACACAGAATTTACAAAATACTGAAGCGCTGTGTGTTGAGTAGTGTAAGACTGTACGAATCTCAGTGATTTGTGGGCTCTGAACACATCAGCAACATGTCAGCCGACCTCAATTCCTTTATCTCATTTAATTAATGTGAGCTAAAGCAAATCACAGCACACACAATGAATTGCTTCAGCTGCCTTTACGAGACTTCTCTTGCAACACTGGAAAAAACTTCCAGGTTTATTTACAGTGATGCAAGAACTCACAGGATCTTATGAACAAATACAGTTTCCTTGCAGTCAGCACTACAGCAGGGGAAAAACGGTGCCAAATTCCTGAGCTGGGGTGTATCAAAACAGTGGTTACAAGATGCCACAAATTACAGACTCCACATCAGATTATATCCCTTTGTCACAGGTGCTGAGTCAGGCAGTACAGACAGGGTGTACTGCAATACCCTTGCAGAGCTACAGGGAAGCTAAAACTACAGAATAAACCAAGACATCGATGACTGATTATTCTCTAACATTTCACAAGTACCTTCAAGGGAGCAGAGAACATTTTAATGGACATAGGTCCTCATTCTGAGAATATGTGCTGTGTGCAACTGGGGGCAGTTGCAATATTGAAAAATGTAACCAAGTTAAGAGTGAGCTCTTGCTAATTACAAATGGCTCTATGCTGTTCCTTCCAGTAGAGATATGCCACTTCCTGTAGGAAGAAGTTTCTCATCTGCATTCTTTTTTCATTTGAAACATTTTATTCATCAACCACAAGCCAATTCAAAATAGCAATACTCCAAAATACTCCAAGCTCTGAAGGAGCAACCTATAGTTGCTAACTTCACACCCTGAAAAGAGGTGAATCTTACTTTCCAGATAGTGAGGAAGATGTCTGATGCTATTTTACAGGGAAAATTTTAGCTGAAAGTAGCTACATAGTACAGGTATCCTTTCATTCCTTCATCCTCATCTTTTGACATGGGTTTTTGAGACACTTCACACAAATACATAATTAAATACATGTTTTTACTCCAAGTAGATCACATAAGAGCATAACATTTATGACCTTCAATGTAATAGGCATGTCATAAAAAAGTAGGATGTGTTTTCTGCTCTGAACTCTCAAATTCAAGGTGCCCAGGTGATTCTCACCATGCTTTAATTCTATTCCTGAATGAAAAAGCTGTATGCACCACGGAAATCTATGTACTTACAATGAGTGTATATACTTGAATAAATACGTTTAAAAACAAATACATACCCTTGGATCGACCACTAAGTAGGTTTTGATATTCATGGATTCAAGGTAAGGATCCCTCAGGTGTCCATTCCCTTCTTCTACTTCATAAGCTTTGCCTAGGTGATTTAATGTTGCTTCAGTGATATGCACACGGCTGAAAATGGGAGAAAGAACAAGAGACCCAAACACTCACAGAAAGGTCACATTAAGCATTTCATTTACATTTCAATGGCCACTGCTGACATTTCTGCTTTTCAGACATCCCCTGCTTTGGCAGCCAACTGAAAAATCCTGCCAGTACTTAAAATTGTATTTGCAATCTTTTACTACAGTACATCATTCATAGCAGGCATGCTAAAAACCACTTTCCATAATGAGGCAATATTGGTATAAAATTAAATTGAAATAAGCAGGGAAATAAACGAAACAAGAAGAAATGTGATCAAAGGAGATCTGATGACTCACAAGACAGGCAGGCTCACAGGCAGGTTGGGAGAGCTGCAGGGAAAACTCATGAACAAAACACAAGCAAGGACTGCTTTGTGCTAGAAATGCACCAGAGTGGGGGGAGACACAAAGTCTGGGAAAAGAAAGCTGGGGAAGGCTTTTTTGTAAACTCAGGAGAATTCTGAAAGTCTGCCTTTGCTGACTGAAACAATCCGAGGAAAAGGCAACAAGCAACAACAACAAAGCACTTCTGAGGATAGCAGACAGTATTTTTCTGCACCTATTTGCACTTCCCCTTAAATGTTATTTCACTCATTATTCCAAATCATGTATGTCCACGTAAGTTATGAGTAATATCTTGCCATGTAATTTCTCAACAAGAGACTGGAGAAAGTTCATAAAATAGCATTTTAAAGTTCTGCCTTCTCCCTGTTCATCTTCCCATGCTTTTCTCACTTTTCTTTGGCATGGAGGGGTTAGACACCGTCCTACAATCCATTAGCTCAGGGCTGGAAAAGCACAATTCCAGAATGGAAACTGGCAGTGTGCAGCACTTGTGCCTAACTACAAAGAGCAAGGGAATCACTGTCCTGTCCACCTCTCCTCCCTGAAGGTGGACATAGGTTTACATGAAGGTAACGTATCCAAGACCTGAAAACTGCTGGCTGTAGCTTCTAAGAAGGAAGAATGAAAACTTCCTCAGTACTTTTCCAGCCAACAGTAAGAGTTTAATTGCAGAGGGTATGTGCTTTTATTTGTTTACTGGTAATTTTCTCAAAAAAAAGTTTAATTGTTACCTTGACTGCAAACTTTTGCAATTAAGGTGAACCTTCAACTCTGAAATTTTCAAGTTTGCTCTAAAGAGTCATTTTCTTCCACAGACACTGGGGCATTCTGAGTGATGTCTGGGCCCTGAGCCTTAAAACACAGCCATGTGCTGCAGCAAGTTTCCTGTGCTTTTCCATTACTCCAAAAAGCAGTGCATTTGTTCAGTACCCACCACTTTGCACTTGCCAAGCTTCCTCTCCCTCAAATCACACATGGCTGTGGGACATTTCCCATCTTACTGCAAACGTCTGTTCAAATTAGATGCCAGTGATCTCTCAGCAGTTACTAATTGCTTACTGGATTGCAGGATAAGCACACAACCAAGAGCTGCTCTCACAGGCAAGCTGGAGCACGCACTGCTGGCCTTGCCATGCCAGGACAGAGCACCCACACACCGTGCCCAGTTTCCTGTGCTGACAGGAGAATAACACATGCTGAGCTTTCAGGCATTTACACATTACAGAGAATTGGTCATAAATGCATTTTTAGTTTTGGTTTTGTGCTACTCCTTTCTGCTTTAGTAGTGTATTACACTGTTATGAATGTAAGTAATTTTTCAAATCATAAGGAAGATCAACAAGGATACTCTGTCACTGGAAAGAAAATACTTCTAAAGTTAGAAGTTTTCCTGCATCCTTTCAAAAGTCTTTAGAATTCCTTCATTTACAGAACTCAAAATAGATATGTATCCTGTTTTAAACAAAATTTTAGCTGGCTCCTAATGACAAAGCTGCTTCCAAAGGAGCAAGACTAACAAACATTGGAATGAGGACTCCCCAACAAATAATTTCCCTGCAGAGCAGGAGACAAATATAATATTTGCAAAGTGAATACACCCCCACACACCCTGTCAGGCTCAGTCTTCTACAAGTGGAAGGTGTTTCCCCTGGCCAGCTTTGAAACATAAAATGAGTGAGTACTATACAGCTATAGGTAGAAGTAGTAATAAGGATGTTTCTGAATCAGTATGACAAACTAAACAGCTTCATTCTTTACCAGCTTATCAACTATAAACCTGACAACCATAAGGGAATAATCAGAGTTTTCAAGATTAGGCACAGGTCCTAAACGTGACTAACAAAGTAGGTTTTTGTGCCATATTCAGAGTCATGCTGTTTGCTTTACCAACAAAAGAAACTTTACAACTCTATTCTTGTTTAATCATGCTGAATCAACACATTAAACCCTTCAGCCTGGCTGGTGGTGACTGTTAACCAAGCTCCAAGTTGTTTTCTTTCTGTTTCAGTCACCAATGCAACAAAGTACTTTGATATTCATAATCCCTTTTCACTTGATACATCACTACAGTTTTTAAGTTACAAGCATATAGCTAAAAGCCATCTGAGGTACAGAAATAATAAGAAAAGCTATGATGTCACTGGTTAGAATCACTTACTAAAAGAAAGCAATTTGCACAGACTACCACGACACAAAAAAATAATGGTCTGATTTGGGACTGAAAAAAGGAAAAGTCCTATAATGGCCTTTTTAAATGCAAACTACCAAAATAAGAAAAGAAAAAAAAAAAAGGAGGGGGAGAGTTTCTTAGATGATTTCTAATTCTTAAATTTAACTTAGAAAACAGGAAAATAATATACTTTCTTAAACAAGGAAAATGCAAGTGTTGGTGCTTTTGAAAAACATTGGTATTTGTTCTGCTCAACAAGCATTTTAAAAAGGCTACAAGAGACCAACCTGAGACCCAATCCTTCTATCACTGAGCATCACACGGCAAATTATATTCCTGCTCTGCCTCAATCCTCCCATTCAGCACCACTCCCTTCCCTTCGTTCTGCCCACGGAAATGCACAACAAACAGCTCCAGACTCTCCTCGCTGGAATACTCCCCATCAGGATGCATTTTAATTTCTGAGTTGTCTGTGGGACTTGAGTGGTAGGAGTGGTGAATACAGAGCTGATATAAATCAAGTGGGACTGATCAATACATTAGCAGAAATACAGCTTGGCCTTGTTGACCCAAGAAGCACAACTGCTCTTTACTAAAAGTCACTGATGCAGAATTATCGCTGCGTACAGCATGGATTAACTAAGTCAACACAACGCACGTGTTTCTCCCATGAAGGGAACGTCAAGAAGCAGTCACCTGCCTAAGAATAGAATTTTATAGCTCACTGGAAACGTAACCAGAAAATCCTCACATTTTACAGCTCAGCTGAGTACACATCTGTCCTGTTTCCGCCATCCATGCCCTGGTGAGGCTGTGTGTCCTGACAGCGCCAGCCCCCAGACCCGGCACTGCCCAAAGCTCGTCCCGGCACTGCCCCCCGCTCGCCCCGGCACTGCCCCCCGCTCGCCCCGGCACTGCCCAAAGCTCGCCCCGGCACTGCCCAAAGCTCGCCCCGCTCACCCCGGCACTGCCCAAAGCTCGCCCCGCTCACCCCGGCACTCCGGCGGACTCCATGCGGTTGGCCAGCGACACGTCGTGTGACCACACGTCGTACTGCCACTTCCTCAGGCCGATGACCCCGCACAGCACATTCCCGGAGTGGATCCCGACCCTCATGTTGATGTCCACGCCCGTGGCTTCTCTCACCTGCCTGGGGAAGCACCGGGGCATTAGAGCAGGAGACTTCTCCTTCTGTTAGGGTTTAGTCTCATCATACGCTTGGTGCAAAGAGGAGACAAACTTATCATCAGAGTTATGCAGCTACAGCTAAAAAATACACTTTTAAATGTTGACTAGAAAACTAATTTCTTAATTCAATATCTGCACGGTATCTATATTTTAAACAGCCTTTGTGTAATACTTACTTTATTGCTTCACACATGTCAAGCCCCATTTTAACACAGTTCCTGGCATGAACTGGTAAGGACACAGGCAGGCCTGAGACACAGTAGTAACAGTCTCCCAGGATTTTTATCCTCATGCATTCATTCTCCTGCAAAATTATACCAAACGTTTTTAACAGGAAAAAATTAACTGCAAATAAGCTAACAGCTCCAAAGGCTCTGGTTTGAGAAAGTCAGACTTTGTTCAATCTTGTTGAAACAAAGCTTATTTCTTTTTCCCCACACCTGAATGCCTGGCCACTGCTCATTGGAAAGAACAAAAATGACCACTTAAAGCATTTCTGAAATAAAACCATCTTGTTAGTTTCTCACCTTTTTCTTGGAACTGTGTACAATTGAAAAAACTATAAATAAAACTGCCACAGAATTTACCATCTAAAGGATGAAATCAACTATCTTTTAATCTTCATCTGAATTACGGGCAGTTTTCCCTCTATTTTAAAATACTGTTACTCTCTTACTCATAAGTAACAGTGTGAGGTGTCATAAAACCTCTCAGCACTGTTGGAAAGCTTAGAAATTCAGATGCCCAACCTGGTAGCTGTGCAGATGCAAAATGGGGATTTTTTTGTTATTTCAAACATGACTGAAGAGGAAGCTGGCACACACTCCAGTTTGCTATTGCTAATAAAAAACCCACAAATACCAAACGGCAGCACAAAAATCTTTTCCTAACGGTGCAGCAGAGGATACTGCTGCCAATGACTGGCAGGAGAGAGGAACACGCCTCTGATCCTGTCTTTTGTTAACACTTTACTGAAGAATTTTAACTACAAAGGTTGCAAGCAAGCCAAGGCTAATTCTGCAAGGCTGTGTAGTGTTTGACTGACGAGCAGAGTTGGCCTAATTTGGGCCAGCCAATACCTCCAGCTGTTCAACCCTACCTGCTGTTGGAACACAGTTCCTAAACCAACTCCAAAATCAGCCCAAATGTTTGGCAATTGCCCAAAGTGAGCTGTTCTCCCTCGTCAGTTAAAGCCTTTAGGGAATATCCATCATTCTCCACATCTTAATCCATCCCAGTGGGTTCTGAGCAGTGCCACAAGTGAGAAGCTCAGAGGGATCAGCAGGGAAACCCAGCCCTGGATTAGAGCTGCTGCACTTCAGCATCCAGCTCAGTGTCCAGCTTAGCCATCAACTTTTATTAGGTAAATTGGATCTTGCAACATTTGTACATTATGGAAAAGATGACAGAATACTCTGTGGCAGAACAAAAATAGCACAAAAAGCAGGAACCTCTTCTCACAGCTCAACCACAGAGTTGCAAAAGACCTTGACTCACTGAATCCAGACACTGCAATGCAATTTTCAGACAGAAGTGAGAAATTAAAACGCATCACTCAAAATCTAGAATTTTTTCTATTTTTGTATCTGCAAAACAGTTACAAAACCTGACCATATATGTCTAACTTCAGCACTAAAAGAAATTTTGCCATTTGGCAACTAAGGTGACAAAACTTACTCTGTCTTTATAGCTGCTTTACAACAATACCATTGCAATAGATATAGCACAACTTTTATTTGTCAGTACTTTAACACTTAACTGCACCTGAATTCAGATAAAAATGACATGGCTAGTCTTTGTATAGTCAAAAATATTACTAGCATCTTAGGTTTTAATCAGTAGTATTCTAAAGAACTTAATTATATCCACAAGGGTTTAATTATAGCAATTTCACTCCTCTGCTACATTAATATTTTTAGAGTTTTCCAACTTTTTCAGACAAATCTGTAGGGTTTTACAAACACAGTACACAAACATGTAAGTGATACAGTCGCTGTAATGTGAGAAATAAAAACCTGAGTTTGTGATTACAGCTGCAAAAAACTGACATCAAGCAGCACCTGGAAATGGTAACAATTCCTGCCAGGCTGAAGGGTCAGTATTGAGAGTATGTCTTAATAGCAACCATTTTAAACTATTCCCCATTCTTACACTTTTTTGTAAGTATCCATTAGTAATAGGAAGCTTTACTCAGGAGTGAGCTAAAGAACTCTTTGCCTGATGCCTCTGAATTTATGAGTTCAAATGTGTGTCTGAGAGTTCTCCATTTGTGGAGTCAAACAAACCTTCGAGCTGAACACAGCAAAGCTCCCCAGTGGAGTTTGTGCACAGAACCTGCTACAGCCCTGCTGCAATCACTGATCACCACCAGGCAACTTCCTCAATGATACAGATAAACTTCACACCCAAGAGCTGGAATTACAGCAGCAACTTGCTAAATTTCCCATTTTTGTTTCACATTTTGTTTTAATGTGATTTTGCCAGTTAGCTTTAAAGCAAAAGAAGTCTTGCCTTCCTGACTTCAGGACTAACACCCAGCTGCCTCCTGTTGTGCAAAAAGACTTTTTTTCCCGAAGGCCTTTATCCTACAGCACAAACTGTAAACCTACCTTTGCAATCTGATCAAACTTTCCAAAGAGTTCATTCAGCATCACTACAAGTTCCTTAGGAGAGCAGTCACTGGCAAGGCGAGTGAATCCTACAATGTCTGCATAAAGAATGCTAGAAAAGAGCAAAAGGAAAAAGCAGGAAAAGTGAAATATGAAGATACATCAATTCCACAGTCAATAACTATTGAAATGTATTTAACAGAAAACACCCCTCTCCTCTTTGGGAAACAACTCCAGTATAAAAAAAGGGTTCAAGTATCTCCCCTGATTTAAAACACAGCACACCAGCTTAACACACATTATCTTCCCATAACAGGAAAGAAGCTCACTTCAGCCTGAAAGTCTGCCTTCAAATTTTAATTTCACTGGACCATATGTGATAAGAATCAGAAGTTTATACTAATACAATTATTTCTAGGGCCTCCACTTACCTAACATTTTGGTGTCTTTTTACATATAGGCTGTGGAAGTTGTTGTCATGCATTTGCCTGTTATCATTAGTTTCCTTCAGTCGCTCAATGATTGCCAGCTTCATTTCCATAGAGATATGAGCAGGCAGGATGGATAAAAGCAAATTTTCCTTAAAAAGGGGAGAGAATAATAATTATGCAAGATTATTAACACAGTAAGTATGAAACTACAGAATTCTACTGACTGTAAGAAGGCATTAAAAAAACCAAAACAAAAATGCCTTTATTCAAATAGCTTTTGAGTAATGCGTGTCAGGTTTTCCAGAAGACATTTTTACATTGCTGTTTTCCAAATTATTGATTTCACAATTATGTTGCATGTATTTCCTTTTGTTCCTTGGGGCCTAGGTGTGACATCCCTTTGTTACCATGAAACAAACACACAAAAAATGTCAGTATTCAGTACTGCATTGTCTGGATAAATTACATTTTATTTTGTCCAATAATGTCAGTGTTATGTTGGCATTGTCTGATAGAGCTTTGTAAAAGCTTATGTTTCGTACCTAACAATTTATCCAGTATTAAAAATACTTGTAAATTCTCAAATGCTGGAAAAGCAGCAACAGATACAAAAGTGTCAGCTACACGCTGCTACAGCTAAACTGAAGCAATGTCACTGAAATGAAGTCTTTTGAACTGAAGGGAAAAGACTCCTCCAAACCCACTTTCATTGTTTGACTATTCAGGGCACAGTTTTGCACTGGCTCTCACTCAAAAGCCCGTTCTTCAAAGACGACTCTGGGCAGAAGAGGATGGCAAAACGAGAATACTTTGAGCGAGGAGGGGCTCTCCCACCGCAGAGATGGAAGAGGAAATGTTGTGCGGAGCAGCTACAGAGCAGGAACTTTTTCAGACAGCATCAACAGCAAGACTAACACGTTGTGCAGCCAAGTAAAATTCTAAAATGCTGTTCCCTGGGACCAAGTCCTTGTCCTATTTTCCCGAATACCCAATGCAGCCATGTGCAGGCAGCAGCGAGCTGCCAGCATCATTTAACCAGTGCTTGCCTCCAAGAAGAAATCCCCTGGGATCACAGTGGGACAAGACACTCTTTGAGCATCAAGGACTCATCTACACAAGGCTTAGTCAGCAGTTGAGCTAGAGACTGGCCCCAGAAATAGAAACACCTCCTTTCCCTCAACTTTTGGTACTAGGAGAGTCAACCCTGAAAGAACTTAAATCGACAGCAGAATCTCAGGGAATATAACCTGGCCATTGGGAGGCTGGCACATCACATAGTGAGGAACCCTGAACTGCAGGTCTCACATCTTTTTCACAGAGAAGAAGTGGGTGGCAGAAAGGATACTCAGAATTGCCTGACAAATTGCAACATGGATGAAAAGAAAGTTCTCATAGACTTAAGCACATTTACACTTCAAAAAGCAACCATTAAAAAAACCGATCCCCACACCAAAATCCTGCACACCCATGGAAGTGTGCACGTTGCCCAGGAAATGAGAGCACAACACTGCCTGTGTAAGGTGATCTGAGGATTCCCTGGCGGCTGCGTGGGGAAATTCTGCCGGGGCTTCCATGCAGATTTGTCCTCTCATCTCACAAGATGAGCATCAGGGAACAGATCGCACTAGCAGTGTGGCATTTTCTTCTTTCCAGTTTGATCAGCTCTGTCACTTTTCAGCCCCTTCTTTTTATCTAGTAACCGGTGGGCATCAGCCTTGTAGAGCTCTTTTTAACCCTATTTATACCAGGAACAGTGACCAGTTTCAGCTTCGGTATCTCTCTACAATCCTTCCTCAGTAAGAAATTCACGTTCCTTGATTATTCTTTGAATACCACAGGAGTTTATGGAAATAAATGTTTTAATCTATTATATATTTTTTTCTCCCTTCACATCCAATTTTCTCCTTCTAGCAAAAGAAAAACAGTTTGTGAGACAATAAAATATAAGAACAAATAGTACCTTAGAATTCAATGAAAAAAAACGTGACCAAGGGAAGCATAAAACTAGCTGTTAAAATTACCTTACAAGTAATTTCAGGGCATTAAGGGTATGTCCTCTTAAGTTACATTAGGCCAGTCCCAGGAACAGTTTATTCTCAGAAAAAAGGAACTAAAATGACTGGCAATTACATTCCCATTACAAATACTGTAATTTTCACATAGACAAGCCCCAGAAAAGAGCTTCCTCCCTTTAACTTCCTTCTTTTGTTACAAATGGCACGACTTTTATTTTTGACACTAGGTGGGTATCTCAAAGATTGGACCAAGCTTTTCAACATGGATTAGTCACCAACCTTATGAATTTATACAGACTTTGGAAATGGAAACAAGAAATTCATAATATGAACTAGCTCACTCACTTGTTGCCTTTTCTCAATCTTCAGTTTCATTCGGACCTGGATGCACTTTAAGGTGTATCTGTACAAATCCCACGAAGCAACCTGCATTTGGCGTTTGTGAAATGCACCCATGAAGTTGCCACAAAGGAAAATGACAGCATTGGCAAGGAGCTGCACAAGAAGAAAAATATTTACCTACTGCAGGGCAGTCATTGATATTTCACTAACACACTTATTAATCCCATAAAAAACAACCAATCCCAGACCATACCTCATTTCCTCTTACCCCATCCCATAACAAATCACTGTTGCTATTACCCAGGACGGACCTGGCAGATATTATCTAACTTTCAGTCACAGGCAGAATAATGAAACAAAAAATCCTATGATATCATTTACCATTTATTTGCAGGCACCAGCGTTTGGTTTCTGGCAAAGCAGTGCACAAACTCCTGCATCAGCACGCCGTGTGGAGTCTGGCACATGCCTGCACGGAATGAGCTGGGCTGCTGCTTTGAACACACCCTGCTAATGAGAGCTGGGAGCCCTGAACCAGCACTGCCAGGTCCTGCTGACAGCCCGGGGCAGCATGGCCCTTTTGATCCACCCTCTGGGCAGTGCCTGATGAAGGTAGGGAGACCCACCCGAAAGAGCACAGATTGGGAAGAGTGACTCTGATTAAGCTAGGTATATTTTTAACAACTTAAAAATTGATATAACAACTCTGCTTCTTCCACTTAGGTCAGAAAAACAAAATGCAGTGTAGATTCAAAAATCTGCCATTTTACAAAAAGCCCATGGATTTTTGTGCCCAAGCTCCAAATCCACAAACTTGAAACATCAGTGTGGAAGTCTGGCACTTTTCAGAATAGAATAGTTACAAGTTACAAGTAATTTCCTTACCTGAAATGCAATGGATTCCTTATTTTCTTGAGAAGTCACACTTACCACGGTTAGAACAACAATATGGGAGAGAGCAGAAACAACACTAATTATGACAGCATCTCTCATCCCAAAGGGTAGCATGGTATAAACTGTGAAGATTATGAACAGAAAGAATGGCACCTTTGGAAAGAAAAAGAAAAAATAGAAAAGAATCATGCATATATGTTATTAGGTGCATCCCAAAAATCACTACAGAAACTAGAGCAAAGTAGTAGGATTCTTGCTCAATTTCAGGCTGAACAATTAGATATTGATGTTTCAAAACGTAAGGACATTGGTATTTCTAAGAGTTTTGAGGGATTACCAGATATAGGTTCATAGACAAGATGGGTTAACATGACATATCACCTATAATTTTTTTCACTTGTCCTTGCCCTTTATCCTGAACTTATACCTTTATAACTGGAGATGCACTTTGGATTCACTTTGTACTCACACATCAGGAACAGTGTGTTGCAAGGCTTGCAATGCTGAATAGAATCAGATTTCTCACCTGCTGGAAGATATTTTTCTAATTTTAACATCACCCAGTCACATGTGTATGTTTGCTTCGTGTTTGATAAAAACCAAAAATCCAAGCAATACTTCCTGGTCCTCCCACAAGAGAATAACCTTTATTACCACTAAACATGTATCTAGCTGCACAGATTTTATAAAATGCAGAACTAAACTCCAGACCAGTGGGAAGGTCTGTAAAACTTACTTGCTACAATTGTTAGTTTATATACATACAGAAACTAACAAATGTGATCAGAGGAATATATTGCAGCATTCCCAGCTCAGCTCCATCTCATCACAGCAACTGAACTTGTGCCATTCCAGACAAGACAAGCCTTCCTTCGAGGGAGTCTCAAGGTCCAGTCTGCCCTTAAATATTTTCCCAGAACAGATAGTTTGACTGGGACAACAATAATCAGACAAACAGGCAAATAAAAGTTTTCATTCAACGAAAATATTTTTCCATGTATATCTCACTATTTTAGCTGGAGTAAAAACATTTTTTCAGCTGTATGAATGCTGGGTGATAGTTTTATAAGCACAAGCAAAGGATGGACAAGCAAAGGCCATGCCTGCATTTAAACAGTAGCTTTAATTAGTGATAACTTGAGGTGAAAGTCTGAAATAAATCTATTCACTTTTCAGATTAGGGCGTCCTTATATTTTAGACTTAAAATCAATATGAATGACTTATTACCACATGATGTCAACACGTTGGCTTGCAGCACTGAAAGCAGCAAAACCAAATCTTGCTTTGTTACATATTTGCATTCATAGTTAAGAACAATACATTTGGGGAGGTTTCCAAGGTAATAGGCACTTTCTTAAGTTAAAAAATAATGAACAGCTACTCTAAATGTACAGTTCTGGATCCAGGCCATAATGCAAATCAGATGTTGATTGTTTAACTGATAATTTATATCTTTCTTTATTCAAATAGAGAAGGGAAGGGGCAGAGTCTGTAAAACAAGATAAAAAATAATTTTTATTTAATTAAAACTCTTCTGCTTGCATTATGAGATCTTAGGAGGAGTTTCCTACAAATTATGATATTTTTGACTTCATGAAATCACCCATCTTCTGATCAGAGATAGCAAGCAATGAAGTTTAGCCACACCCAGCAATGCCAGGATGTGTCATTAATCCTTATTGTTCACTTCACCTCTCCCACTGACTTAAAAACCTGCTCCCTAGGGCACACCCAGCTCTGGAGTCCTTTATACATTTCTTGAGCACCTCTTTGACCCAAATAAATTAACAAAGCCAATATTATTAACAAAAAAAAAAAAAATCACTCAGAGATGAATTCACAGCAATTAAGATTTCATAACAATCCTAAATAAAGATCCAGTCCAATTACAACTTAAAGATGCAAGTCCCACATAGGCTGATGAATTTATCCAATTTTTCCACTGAAATGTATTTTCACTATAATATAGAATACCAACTAAAATTTACCGCAATAAATCAGTAAAGCCAATTTTAAAAGTTAACCTAAATCTCCGAAGAGTTGTTATGCAGTTATAACATTCTGAAGGACTAAAGCACACAAACTCATTCACACAAACACATCCACCACTGACCACCACCCCTGTGTAACACAACACACACACACCTGTTCCCACAGCTGATGACCACTTCCTTTTTCAAAAAGGGACACATATCCCACAGTGAGGAAGCAGATCCAAATCATCACTCCAAACAAGGACAGCCACCTCCGGAACAGGGACTCCATGCACAGCAGCAAGTACATGACTGCAAACACGGCCAGGGCAGCACACACGGCAATGATGAAGGCAAGGTGGGAATGTGCTTCCTGCAAAAGCAAAACATAGGATTTCAGCTGGTCCAAATGCCCCCTTTAGAAAAATGAAAAATACATCTATGCTGCCCTGCAAACAGCTTGGCTACCTTTGAAATAAGTTAAGCTGGGTTTTTACGTAGACTAGCTGTGGCAGCATGAACACTTTCTGAAATTCATACATAATAAAATAAATAGTATTATAGATACTTATTCTACCCCAGTTCCATCATTGTTATTTTCCAAACTAGCTCACAAGGCAAACCCCAAACCACTAAGTTCTAACTATATTGTATCTACAATGCACATGTGCCCAAAGAAATGTATTTGGAGTTCAAACTTTGCTAAAAAGCAGTGTAGCAGTGCTCTAAGTTTTACAGAAGATAAATTGTTCAAAATAGTGTTGCTGCTTTTTTCCCTTCCTAAGAAATAAAAGGTAAAAGGAATACAAGTGCAATTGGTAAGATTTGATTTGCTGCTAACAGAGACTTGAAGAGCCTTTATCATGAAGTACAGTGTTGGGAAAGCAGTGTTAGAAGGCAATGAAGGATTGTAACTGCTACTTTACTACCTTTTTACAACATTATCTTTAAATCAACTCCTCCTTTTACCTGCTGTCAGCTGGGCTTGTATAACATCAAATTTCTTTACAGAAAATCAAATTACACTACATAACAAAGAGATCTTTAAGCCACATCTTTTCTATGCCTATAGGATCACTGCTCTTGGCTAAATAAATATTGATTCCACTGATCATCCATTGTACTGGGAGGTTCCTGTTGTGTTTTTATTAAGAAAAAAAGAGGGAGAAAAGAAAGGAAACTAACATTTACAAATCTTTTAAGAAAAAATCACGTCAGGAATAACCTGATTAAAAAAACAAGTCACCATAATATTTTATATTTCTTAGATTACGCTTAAAAAATATGAGAAATGCAGGACATTTTAACTTATGTTCTTGTTCCTTCCTTGGCCCCTTTCGTACTTACTATCAAAGCTAGCTTTCCATACAGATTAGGATTTGTTCCTAATGTATAGAAAGGAAAAGCAATCCTTATAGTAATTGTGCACGTGCCTGAAACAGTCTCCCCTCTACCCATCCTTTCAAAAACATCCAGAATTACAGGCACAGGTACTTGATCTCCTTCAGCACTGCAAGTTTGATATCATGTGGCTCAAAATAATATATAGCCAAAACTGTTTAGTGTGCTGTCAGAGCGACTCCTTATCATCTCTGAAAACACTGAACACACACAAGAGGAGTTTACTCACAGCAGTAACAAAGAAGATGATAATTAGAGTGGTCCAGAAGAGGATGGCAATGAAGAGCAGCAGCAGCAGGAGCGGATGCTGCTGGCTGGTGTAGCGGTACTTCTCGTACAGCGGGTCTGATATCCTGCAGTCATCGCTCTCGTTGAAGAAGTATTTCCCTTTAGCTGGCATCTTCTCCCAGGCTCGCTGCTGCTTCTCTCAGTTCCCAGTGCACACAATGACACAGCTGAAGCCACTGCTTCAAAGAGAAGTTTTGTCGTTTTGCTACTGCCTCTGTGATCTTTAGGCACACCGAGTAACCCACGTTCTCTGGTTTTACTTCTCATGAGCATTAACTTCAGATTTCCAATGCGATCAAAAGCAAGAATTAGCCTCCCCCTAAAACCACAGGCAATTCATCATCAGCCCTAAGCATGAAGCTCCAGATCAACTTGCATTGGTGCAGATAGACGTTTCTGGCATGAGGTTTTTTTAATTATTACTTTGCAAGCCTCCAACTCCTTTCCGTAAGCTTGAATCTCACTTCCTGGGATGAATCCTGCAGAGAGACAGGATCGGTAAATTCATAGTTAATCATACACAATGTTCCCCAAGTGGGAGGGAATAAGAACAGTTGATTCCTTAAACTTTCCTTGAACTTTCTACCTGCATGCTCTGACCAGTGAGCAAAAGCTGCGAGCTGCTGGTGGGTGGGAGCCCAGGAGCGTCGTGCGGGGGCTGCTCTGCCCACCTTGCTCTGCCAACTCCAACACTTTCACACACAAATCTAATACACGGGGTTTGTCTTCATTCTGAGCAAGTGACACAGCTCCTGTGAGCGTGCTGTGTAACTGAATGCTCACAGCTCTTTGGAAGCTGTGTGCATCTGTGTGTGTGTATATATCATCTTTAATCACAATACACTTGGCACTCTTTCTCAAAATACTCACCTTAAAAATTAATAAATCCTCTTTTATTCATTTCACACTTTAATTCAGGCATAGAAAAATGAGAAAAGAATACAGCTGTCCAAGCCGAAATTCGCTAAACTATTTTTTAAATGATACTTAACATCTAGTTCTGTGTGTTTCATTCCACTCTAAGTAATACTGTTTCCAAGGCAATACGTGTGTTCTGCTAACAATGAACATTAAGGAATAACTGTATTGTTCATTTCCAATGACCAGTGTTTTTCAAATAGGTTCACGAGTATAATTCATCCAATGCCAAGAGCCATAAAAATGAACAGGCTCCATCACTGGGACGTGATGGAGGGAAGCACGAAAAACCGGATTTCATAAGTTTTATTAAAACTTGATAACAGGACCACAGCTGCTTTGCCACTTGACTGGCGTCACCATGGTGCCCAAGGCCACTGCTCCAGGGAGAAAGAACCCACTAAAACCCACTTTAATTTTTTTTTCCCCCCTCAGAAAAGCCAAATCCCAGCCAGTTACTTTCAAAAACCAAATGCTTAGCTGCATACACACATTCAGACTGCTTTCACACTAAAAGCAGGAAAAATTTTCAGAAACCATACTGAGCAATTCTGCCTCTGATAAATAGAGCCAAACACTAACATACTATCCAATTATTAATGAGCAAGCAGGCAAAACCAGATTTATCAAAGTGAGACTGGACAAAAACAAAAGTGCACTTTTGCAAAATGAGAAACTAGAGCTTCTTTCCCATAATACACCACAAACTTGGATTAATCACAAAAAAAGACCATATTGCATCACTCTGATCCAGTAATACCCAGAATAAACTGACATATATATTAACATATTAATATGTACAAATGTATAATAAGCAAATAAAATTGAATCTTTCCCATTTATATTTAATGGTATACCTAATGTCTCATCTGTACTAGTTATTACTGAGCTTTTCACCATAATTCAAGTCTTCCCATTTTTCACTTTAAAAAATTCTTTTGGTACTCATACCATTTTCATGTGTATAATAATGCTCTTGAAAAGAAGTGCGAATCTAAGAAACCACCAACACTTAAAGGAGAGATGTCTAAAAGTGTCTTTCAGAACAAAAACAATTAAGATCTTCTTTAACATATTTGCAGAAATATGATTTTGATGGTATTTTTATGATATAAAGGTCTTTTGAGAGGGAACTTTATTTTTCTAATTAGCAGAATCAATTTTTTAAAAATAACTATTAATTGCTAAGCAGAAATACATTCACAATTACGTTGAACAAATTATCCTCTCTTGGGCTACTTGATATTAAAATCCAGGAAGAACTACTTCACAGTTTGTTTTCTGTAACTTCTGACTATGTCAATGAAAGCCCAGTACCAAGGACAATTCCACAGGATTATAGTCTGTGGCTGTGGTTCAGTTATCTGATGCTCAAAAAATGAAAAATGGGTGCAGTGTCAGCTTGGAACTATCTCTGAATATTATTGAAGAGTTTTACAGGACATCAAATTGAAGAGACATGCCTTTTCAATAGTCTAACCCATTTTAATAAAAAAGAGATTGCTATTTCATTGATTTGTTTCTTCCTGGCTGATCTTCATAGATATCCACTGCAAGTAATTATGAATGACCCCTGGGTCATACAATTTTCTTCTCAAAACTCTACTAGGTAAAGAAACTCCCCAACAATACTTTATTGATTTACCAAGAATCCATAATGCACCACAAATTCTACTTCAAGATGAATAATTCAACTGCAAATTAATTTCAATTTGCATCCCATGTCCCACTGCCACTACCACCTCCTTTTCTTAAAGTCCCCACTTTTTGTGTCTTTCCACCTTTGAATTTTTTCCAACAACCTTCTGGAAATGTAGAAGGTAGATTTGAGAGAGAGAAAAAGATTCTGTCATGGATGGTATCCAACACTGGAAAAAGGATCAACTCAACATGCTCCTGTTTTTATGTTTAAGGATCATGTGAGCACTGAGCTCCACAGCATCACTTTTGCTCTTTTTGGTCATTGTTTCTTGAAGACTTGTTGTTATGACACACCAAGAGAGGTGTAACCCTGAAACAGCAACAGGCCACAAAAACCAAAGAACACTCCCAGAAGCACCAGTGGCAAAAACACACTGAGCCAAATGGGGACAGGATCTGGGCTATTGCCATAAAGCCACGGAGCTCTGATCAGCAGCTTATCAAGAAAAAGCCTCATTTCTTTAGAAGCTTTCATCGTGTTTGGATGAAAAAGTGAAGGAATTATCATCCAGGTCAGGATAAATGAGAAACAACCCTGGCAGTGTGGGTTAGAAACTGCACTGAGAACCTACAGGAGCAGCCACCAAACACACTAATATGATTTTGTCAAACCTGTGTGAGCTTCACTGTCCACATAATTTGCAAGCCAATTAACATGAAGAATTTTTGCCTAGTGAATATGTAAGAACACCAGACATATGACAGGTGTAAAAAACACCTGGACAACAGAATACCTTCCAGAACATGAATAAAAACACCTGTTACTTTCCAAATCTACTGTGTTTCAAGCCAGTGGGAACAAGGATGTGCTCACATTCAGCACCAGAACCTCTTCTAGGTAAGTACTGGGCAACACCTGACAAAAGCACAGCCACTGCACCTGCAAGCAAGAAAAGACATTTCTATCTCCCACAAAACAGAGTATTACTCTATGTTTTCCTCCCCATAGATGGGAATTTCCAAGCACTGCTAAACTCTCCAGACTCCTACTGACACATCAATAGAATTTTGTCACAAAAAACGTCTACCAGGCTTGAACTGAAACTCTTTTGTTCTCCCAGGCTAGTTAAAAACTGTCCACCATGCTTTGTGTCAATCCACCACATTTTCTTAAGACCTGGCCTGGACTCAAGAGCTGCAGAATAGCTGCAGCCTGTACAGAGCCTGTAGAGCCCAAGTGTTTTAAAGAAACACACACCAGCCCAAGAGTGTTGATGCATGGGGTAATTTCAGCCCCTTCCTCCCCACAAGTTGTCTGCGTGGAGCAGTGAGAGGGCAGCTGGGAGAGGGAAAAAGGGGAGAGCATCCAAGACCTGGAGAGAGCAGACACAGAGTCACTCATGGCAGGGAGCTCTGGGCACTGAGAGCAGTGTCACCCCAGCAGTGCACACAGAGAGAATGATGTGCTATCTGATACAGAAGTCAGACTGATAATAAAACAGCTCCTGGGAAGGCTTCCTTTACTCTCTGCAACTGCAGAGCACAAGAGTTCCCAGGTGCTAGCTCGCTCACAGGCAGGGGACCTGCACCCTCCTGCCCACCCTCTCACTCACACACCAGGATGGACAGACAGCCAGTCACCACATCCTATTCCCCCTCTCTTGGGAGAATTATTCACAGCAGCTCCTGACCAAGTTAAAGCCTTTCCAAACAGAATCCAAGTATGTTGCAGTTCTGTTCTTAGTTTCAAAGCTCTCAATATATTCACAAGCAAACACAGCCACCGTAACCACCTGGATAATTTATAAAGTATTTTTTCTCTTAGTTATTCATTTGCCAAGAACTCAAGACTTGATCACCCAGAGCTGCCTGGTTACCAAAGAGCAGTGTCTGAAATATTAAAACAAACCTTGATAGCAAGAACCAAAGGAATCAATATAAATTGCCTTATTCCTCTCAATAACTTCTGTATAAAAGCAAACAGAACCACTTTTTTCATCTTTTACTGAAGCACCAGAAGACAGTACAGCTTTGATTTCCATTCTATCTTTTGTTTCACACAAATAACAACAGTGTTTCTGAAATTACTTTAGCAATTTCCATGACAAGAATGATTGCTGACTGTAATTACCCATTAGCAGATATTAAAAGGGAATCAGGAATCTATAAACATTCAATAGAATAATTGAAGGAGATTAGTGGATGAATTATGAATCTCAAGCAAAAATAATCTCCAGTCTAGTGGACTCCACAACTAATTCAGTCTAGGAAATGAACTTTAGCAATCCAAACATACACCACAGGAAATACCATTCATGTTAAAGACAACACTTCTTCCTTTTAAACCTTGCTTTCAAATTCTAGCCTGCAGCCACATTAGGTTCTTCTACTCATACAAAACTATTGAGTGGAGAACAGGTGTGGTTTTGGTGATCTCTGCTAGCAGTGAGTTTCTTTACAAAGGTGAATCTTTTTTTATACATATTTTGAAGTTTTTCATGTGAAATTTCACTTTCCTTAATTACATTTAATAATTAAATTGTTGAAGGGCTCCTTCTGCAATTCAGAAAAAAAATTTTACTTATATTCTCCTCCTATTTTTTTTCACAAAATGTGAGCATACCCATGTCAATACATCAGCACTTAGAACTATATTTACATTAAAAAGCCAAATCAATACAAAAAGTAGTAGGTCATTCAAAAAAACCCACCCCTTGATGTGTCAGAGAATCAGGGACACTACATCACTAAGCCACAGAAATGACAGTGTTAAATGTACTACAAATAAAGCATTGAAACTGGACTTTTAAATTCATATTTCAGTAGACTGCTTGTTTTCATAATGTTTGCTCTCCAATACTTTTTAAAGTAGGAATAAGTAACGAGCTGTTTAGTTTGGAAACAGTTCCTCAGTCTCCTGTACAAGTGGAAGATGTGAAATAGCAGAGGCTGTGGTTTCCCAAGCACCCTCAGGCAGCTGTGAGCAGCCAGAGGAGAAGGTCCCACCACTCAGAGCCCCCACCCTGCTCCAGGCAGCTGCACCCAGCTCCTGCTGGGCTCTCTCAGAGTCCAGTCACCAAACACAGCACAGAAAGGCACTCTGGGCTGGTCCCTTCCCTGCCAGGGCGGGGAGTGCAGCAGGTAGCAGAGCTAGAGAGGAGCTCCAGGGCTGGCCCAGGGCTTGGAAAGGAAAAGCAAACCACAAGTAGGAAAGCAAGCCCAGCAGTGAGCTCTTCAACTGACTCATCACTTCTCACAGGCCCACAGCCTAAGGAAAAGAGTTTCAAGAGCACCACTGCTAAAGCCGGGGGCAGGGGGACAGTGTTTGTCGCTAATTTTCAAATAACATTATTATTACAGGATGTGCTTTGAAGAAAAAGATTACAGAAAAACCTCTGCGTTACTGATCCAGGTAGGACAGAAAACGGTGACAGAATATGGTTCAGAAAACCGACTGGTGATCTAAGACAAGCTCACAAACTAAGTCAATAGAAAAGAAAAAACAGTCCATATAAACAGACTGATGCAACTGAACTACACAGGAGAGTTTACTACTGTTCTAAGGCACTTTTTATTGAGAAAACACGTAATGGTTCAACCAACAAATCTATTAAGCCTTATAATTAAGTGCTGGGTCTGGCTCAGCAGGGCGGGGGAGGAAACAGTCCTTTTATAATACTGCTTTTCATAAGCAGCAAACTCCGGGGTGTAAAAAGATACATCACACCAGAATGGAATTGAGCTGTGCTTTGCATCTTTCAAAACCAAGGTGTGTGATTATTTCTTGACTTCCCAACCCCCTGTCACATCATCCAGATAGATTTTCTGACTTTAGCTGATTTAAAATTGAACTTACCACTGCAAAAGTCAATATTTCCCCTACACTTTCGGTTTTCAGACCTATTTAAAATTCATGTCTTTGAACACAGTGTCCTCAGAAGCCAGGATAGCTTTTTACTGAGTAATTTCAGTTTAGTTATATCAAAAGCAGTGTGCTTGTGCTGTTATTGAAAAGTACTAAAACCTGCAATATTATATAGAGCTATATAAACTGCAGGAAAAAAAAAACTGAAACACAGAATATTAAATATCAACATCATGGGGGAAAAATATTTTCAGCTAAGACAGGAAGAGGGATAGAGTCAGTGTATCTAAGCACCAATAATTTCAATGAGAATAACCCTGATTTTCACAGAAAGTAGAACCCCTGACATTTTCAGAGCATCTGTTTTTTTAAGGAAGAAAAAAAATAAAATCAAACTAGGTGAAACTGAGCCTTTACTGAAATCAGCAATAAAACAAAATTTAAGAAAGGTGTGTTTTTGAACAGTCTTTTTTTTTTTTTCCTCAGGCGTTTTCTCATTTGGGTTACAGAATTACAGTAAATAGCAAACAAAAAGCTCAGGCTGACACGTTTTCTAAGCTCAATATAATTAATTACACCTAAAATAAATTCTCTGTCACCTGGATTGCAATATTTTGAATATGCCTCAAATAATCTATTTCAATAAAGCAGTCAAGAAGCACAGATGTGGCAGAGCCAGAGTACCAAGGTGTAACTGGACTCTTCTATGACTAAATACAACAAAAGATGAGCAAAAAGTAAAAAATTACAAACAATTTAAAACTCACTGTGAACAAGAGTGTAATGGGCATCACATACTGCTCTCATTTTTTCCTGTCTCACACAGTTATTTAAGGGGAATGTACAGTTCAACATAGAAATGGGTCTTGCCCACCTCTAGGGTAAATAATGTATTTGCACAGAGCAGGTGCAATGACAATATGGCACGGACAAGGCAGGAAGAAGATAACACCTGCCTGAGTAAGATAAGAACTCACTTCCCATTTCAGTCGAGTCTATCTAAAACCAGTAAAACGGAGAAGGAGGCTCCACTCTCTTCTACCTACAATGTTCCCATCCCACTGAAGTGAACAGAAATACAAACTGGCATCTGAAATTCAAACAATGCATTGATATCAACAACTTCGGTTTCCGAGATTTTTTTTGTCCCAGCCTCTAATTTTTACAGAGCCAAGTATTTTTTTTTAATTATTTTGTCAAACATGGTTGTTTATAGCTGAATTTCTGCTTACTCAACTCTTCCCTCAGCAATCTCACTTTGGAAGTAAAACTCAGGCTAAGGACAAGAGATGGGCACAGAAAGAATGTGACTGTGCATCAGTACCTGGAGTAGATGGTATTGCAACACAAAGATTTTTGTTAATGTATTAAATGCCCTTTATGAAAGCAAAGTCTTCATACTATTTAAGGAAGAAGATGGAAGGTAAGGAGACAGATTAAATCCAATCTCCCTTTATTTAATGACTGGTACTTCAAGACTAATCAAATACCTGCTTAAAAAAAAATCTTATTTCTCTATACTATTCATTACAGGGGAATTTAAAGGTTCCCCAAACTAACCATGCAACATTTGTTACACCACCACATCCGTACTTCACAGCCAAAAAAACTAAAACTAACATTTGCTAGAAGGAAGTTCCCTCCCTTGGAGGTTAAATATTAAAAATACCACCAAAGAGACAGACATTTCTGATGAAAGTATTGTTTCTAGAGTCATATTCTACCTCAGGACACAAACTGTCAAACACCCACAATTGTTTTTTAAGTTTTCCAAAATGTAATATCAGGTTTCAGAAAGGTCCTTTGTGGAATCATTCTGAAATAAAACAATGATAAAGGACTGAAAATCTCAGAAATCTTCTATTTTCAGTCTCACTTGATAGCAACACACTAAAAATTGTTAGGAGTTGTATTCATATTTTTCACTGATCCACAGAAAGGGCCACAGGAGCCATTCACAAGTGCCTAGATAAGCTGTTTGGGATTACAAAGAGGGAACCATGCAGAAGCAGTGAGAGCTTTCCAGTGACAACCAACATGCCTCATGGAATTTTGCTTCCAGACTAAGTTTTGATTGTCTACTAAGATACTAAAATGTCTGAACACAGATTTGACCACTATCACACTTCTTGTTTTCTTATATTTCATCTTACCATTTCCAAAGCTTTGTTTGACAGCCAGCCCTGTCAAAGTGTTCCCAATGCCAACAGCCTGCTGGAAACCTGCACCATGCAAAGCACTGACTCACCAGGGGAAACAGGCTGGATATCTCACCTGACACAGCTAAAACAAAGCAGACACTTTTAAATTCTCCTGAAGCAGCTCTATCCTTTGGATGTGCTGATACTAAAGCCAGTTAATGAGTATTAAAGCAGAACTATTTAATTCCAAACACGAAATAATACCACAGACACAGCAAATCTTCAGGATGTGGCAAAATCACTTCTCAAAACAGCTTGCAGTTGCTGTCTCACAGCCACACGAGGTTTACAGAAGAACCTTCCAAACTGAGGCATCACCAACATCCCAGTGAAGATCACACTGCTCAGCACCCAGCCAGCCCCCAGGGCTGGGTGTGCACCCACCACAGCAGCACGGAGAGCACTTCTTACCTGGACTGCAGTGCTGAGCTGTGCACGGCACATTTCTCCAGGCTTTTATATACCGGGACCACTGTATAGAAATGCATGCTTGTTTTGTCTGCTTACCATTCAGACCACCGGATTCATTGGCAAAATCTGCATTTCTCCCCTTCACTCTGTTCAGTCATTTTGAAATTCCTGCAGGAGAGGGAATGCTGCCCACTCAGGTTAAATCCTTGACACTAAATCTTTTGATGTACCACACACAGGAACCTGCAACAAGACAGGGAATCTTTACTCCAAGGACCTCTGTAGCATTAGCAATGCTTTATTTCTTCCCCTCATAGTTCTACTCAATCTCCATCATACATTTTATGAACCTCTACTCAGACAATCAGCAAAATAAAGAAGTATTTAACTGAACTTCGACATGCTGCAGCATGAATATAACCTGATTGAAGCAATCATAGATGGAAATGTCTGAGAAGACGACTCAGGACTGATGAGAGGCATCATCTTTATAATAACTGATCCCAGAGCTTTTCGAGCAAGGCCTGCATGACAGCAAAGGGCACTCTGCTAAAAACAGGATAAGAATGTTTTACTAATTCTCACAGCATTATAGATAATGAAAGCTGTAGGGACACATATTGAGAAAACAAGAAAATTACAGCCTGAAAAATATTCCAGGCTGGAGCTTCTCAGCTCTGTTCCCAGCCGATAAGCTGGTCCAGATCAAGGCTAGGGAGAATTTCTCCCAGGGTGATAATTTGGTCAAAATAAAAAGGAATTAATAACAAAGATAGAACACCTGTTGTGGTGTGTGACCAGGCCCTGGCAATGGGGTGTCTTCTCTCGGAACCAATCACCTTTTCTCTACTCTTGGAATTGAGAGTCATGCTATAAAACCAAGTGTGTTTCTGAATAAAATTGTCTCTTTTTATCATGAAAGATGACCATGTAGCTGTGTGTTTTATTTCTGCCACACTTAAAGGGTTAAAACCCCTTTCCACGGCTACATTTGGAAGCCTCCACTGAGCGACAGAAAGCCCAACTTTTTCAGCAAGCTTTGTTACACATAAGACCAAATATCAGCAATTAAAAAAAAAAAACAAACACAGCACTCCAAGAAGGGTAACTTAAATTTTAAAATATATTAATTGGAAACAACTTAAAATATTGAAGATCAGCAAATATGACAATATGGCAGGAAAACAGCTGGGAAGAAACCCCAAAAGTACACCAATAAAGCACTCCTTCCCTGCACCTTGTAACTCTGGATAAAGACTTATCTACTGCTTGTGCAGAAATTAAAAGATTCTGACACTAAGTTTGCTTATATGCAAAAGTGCATATTCCTAGGATGTTGTGAACAGGAATTGTGTCTCCAGTCAGGCAGATGATGACAAGACATGGTTAGGTATCATCCTTGAACCCACTGCACCAGGTATCCAGTAGGGGAATTCATATCACACAACAGCTCCTGGCTTTGTCTCACTCTCTTCCTGCTTTATCCTCCTCACACGCATTCTGGGAACAACTCTTCAGATGTGAGAAGATGCCAAAGGAGTTCCACACCTCAGCACAGTACCAGGCACTGGCAGGAGCCCTGGATCCTCACTGCTCCTTGTCAGAATCCAGTGCACACTCACCAGGGGCACAAATCAAGAAGAAGAAAAAATGTTTACACAGGAGTGCTGAAACAATGACCCAAACTGAGGCCCAGAGCAGGAAATCAGAATTAAGATGGCACCGAGGAACCTGAGTCAAGTTAAACAGCTGTTCAGGGAAGAGACAGTATCAGCAGCTACTTTGCTGGTCACCCAAAACTCTGTCACCAGGGACCCATTTTGGAAAGCAAGAGGCAAGGTAAACTGCCATCCAAAAGATCAGAGTGGATGCAAAGTATTTTATCACAACAAGAAATAAAGTAAATCTATTACCATTTTCTGTTAAATTTTTGCTAAAATATACAAACTACTTGAAACACCACTCAAAACAGGCACTCTAATCTGTCACAGTGGGTTAAATGTCCAGCTCATACCTCAGTCCTGGGACAGCTGTAGCCATTTCCATTAGATTTTGGCCAAGAGTTAGCTGTACCTAGCCAAGCCCTACAGGCATCAGCATTCATAAGAGTTGGGTGAAAGCTGGAAAAGAGTTTTATGAAAAAGGTCAAAACCCTGACAAAGGCTTTTGGCAGCCTTGGAGAGAGATGAGAGGAAAAGCCACAAGGTATCTCAGAGAGTTCATCTGAAAAGGCAGATATGAATCTGCTGTGCCTGTGCATGCGCAAAGGCAGATAAAAATAAGACTTTGTTAAACCTGTTACATGTTCAGTTTGGAATGCCTAAACAAGCTGCTGCTTTACTTTCACTGTGTTATGTACCCAGTATTAAGGATGAGTTGCTGATAATCACAAGAGATGCTGCATGTTCCCTTGAAATGGATCAGTGTCATCTGGAGAGCAGCATTTAAGGAGGATGTTGAATAGTTAAAGCATCCCAGAAATATCATGATGCCTTTTAGAAAAGTAAACTGTGGCAGTTTTTAAAAGTCACCCCATGTTTATGAAGGTGCTTACACACTTATAACCACCTTAGAGAATTACAATGCGATGGAGAGAATTAATGTAATGACTATACCAAGCTACCAAAATTTCACTGACTTTTAGCTTTTTAAAAATTTTTTAGCTATGCCTAAAAACATAATTTTGTCCAGGGCCCTTGATAAACAATCGTATGCAAGGTTTCTTTTAGTGACAGAGGGATGGAGGTGCTGCTCCCTAGAAGTGTCCTGGAGACTGTATATTCCTGTCCTACACATGCATTATAAACAAAGATAATGCACAGGAGAAGTACTCCACATCAAAATGTAAAGGGAAGAGAGTTTAAAAAGAAAAAGGTTTTCTCTGTATTTGTAACTGAAGTTCCTCAGAGGCACAGAGACCAGTCTGCTGATAAGCAGCAAGTTTCCGGCAGTAAAGTGATACACAAAGTACTTGGAGCCAATTTTTGATCTGCAAGACAGACAAGCCTCTCTGCATTCAACACTAACCACAGGCGCCTATTTCCCTAGCAACAGCTTGTGGGGTGCTTTCATTTTGACTGAAGAACATTTAACCAGTTACATTATGAGCCCTGCACCTTGCTGCTACAGCAGCAGTAGCTTTTCACACCTACCAAATTGTTATTTGTGTGTTATTGAGCTGCTGGATCAATGCTGCACCTGCAGCACAGATTTACTTTGGGGTTTTTTTTCATTTTTTAAACTATCTGAACCTTATCAAGCTAAAACTGGTCAAAAGTGAATAAACCACAAAACCCTAAAGTATTAAAAAAAAGTTAAATTAGTAACACCCCTATTATTTTCCAGATGTTTCCTTGGTTTTAAGTTTGGAGTATTAGAGCAGAGAGAAGTACTCAACAACATCTGTGTATGTAACAAGTACAGTCCGTGATTAATTTTAAGGAAACTTAATTCAACTAAAGGAGATAGAAAATACACCAAACTAATAGTGCAACATCAACTATTCACCATCAGATCAAATGGCATAATGAGATTTAAAAAAAAAAAATAAAAGTGACAAAAATTGAGAAATTATAATCTAGGAAGTAACCATTCAAAACTGAGAAAAAAACAATATCCTTCAATGAAAATGTAATTGAACTATACAGCGTATCCATCCTGAGTTTATCCTCAGATGTTGAGGAAGGAAACAAGAAATTTTCGTAAATACTATGCTCCAACAAAATACGAGCTACTAATGGACATAAGCCATAGCCTGAAGATCCAAACTGCTGGTAGTTTCTTAAAGATAACCGTGATTCAAAGCTCTCACATTGTGCACAGAACCCCAAGGAGAAAGCCAGCAGTTACACACAGGCAATGCTCAGCCAGCACCCAGCTGTGAAGCACCTCAGGAACATCTGGGAAGAGCACCCAGACTGAGTTCACTGGTCAATTCTTCCCTGCTAGATCAGGGAGCTCCTGTGGAGGCACATATCACCCATTTAATTAGTGTCAGCTGTTCAAAATTCTGGTTACTTCTAACTCTCACTGAAGTTGTTCAGTACAGTTTAAGAGCAGGCCTGAGAGTCAACTATTGCCAAAAGCCCAAGAACGTTATTTCAATAACCACATCCTGTAGTTAAATCACAATAAATTCCAGAGCTATTTTTCTCCCTTGTAATCCCATATTTCCATCTTGTGAACATACAAATTCTCAAAACCTTCTGAAGCCCTTAGCCCCTGTAGAAGGACAACTCATGTGTTGAAAGGAAAGAACTTAAATCAATTTTTTTTCATCCCTCCTATGGATTTTCTGCTGACAGATTCCAAGTGTGTGGTATCCCCTTTCTTCTCTCCTAAAGAAACTGACCTAACACAAAAATCCACCCACAAAAGGTGCCAACAAAATAAGTGAATACTCATAAGACATTTCAGGAATATAGCAGTCCCAAGCTTATTTGGACTACAACAATTCATTACAGTAAACATCTTTGTGGGCACTTAAATCTTTTGCTGGACTTTATTCTCATGCTTCCAGAAACATATAATTCCTGGAGGAGAATGTCTGTTCAGCTGTGGCAGGAAGCACAATGCTGGGCTTTAAATATCACATAAAATAATAATTAAGTTATTGTGTAATAGCATTATATTTTCAAAAATAAATATATAATTAGATAAGAATGCATGATGTTAAGGATAGCAGAATGCCTGTGCTTCAGCTCCCACTGACAGACATGGTGGTTACAAAAACAACACAGCAATCAGTGCTGTAAATTCACTTACAGAAATGAGGGGGGATCTTTTAACGCCAGTTTTTCAGTAGCAAATGGAATCAGCATCTCTGAGCAACGGCGTGACAATGAAATCACGAGGTTCCTTTCACACGGCTCAAACACCAGCAGTGTTTCTGAGGTGCAGCAGAAGCTGACACCACTGCCATCCCTTCCTTATCGCCGAGGTCCAGCTCCGCACCTGCCCGAGCAGGGACACACCGGGCAGGACCCGCTGCAACGGGACGTGTCTGGGCTGTGCTCAGCCGCACACAGCATCTTCAGCAGCCAGGGCAAACCTACTCATAAATCTCCATCCTCCCTACACGCAGAGTTAGGTCAGTTTAATGAACAGAAACAGGAAGCTCTGCTGTTCCTTTTAGAGAAATAAACCCACAGATCCTGGCTCTGGCTCCACAACAGGGGCGTCTACAGTAATATTTGCTCAACAAGTTTCTCCTCCTCTTCCCTTTTCCTCCCCACCACTTATTCCGATCTTGTTGCCACATCTGTCTTTCAGTATGTGCATGTCACTGTTTCTAAGACTACCATAACCATTTGCCTCTCCTAGGTTTTGTTTCTCTGTGCCCAAGAGGCAGACAGGATCAGTGATGGTGTGCAGCAGCTCTCAGGGCAGCTCAGCCAGCACAGCTGACAGCAGTTGGCTGCAGAGCAGAGGCAGAACAACGAGGTGACAGCAGGAACGTGATCCTTAACCTAAAAATGCTGCTGCAGCCGTCACAGGGAGGAACTGTGCTCCCACATGTGCCCCAAGATGAGGAACAGCCCAGAGAGATGCTAGGCAAGAGCCAGGAACACAAGAGATCAGCTTCTCAGAGGAAAACAGACCTCTCAATGCCTTTAGCACCAAGCAAGTAGTGAGGGAGGTCTGAAATTCTTTATTTTAACACATGATAAAAGCCATTAATAGTTCAGTTATGCACAGACTGTAACCTGCAGGAAATAGTCAAGACTGTAAAGAACAGGGATGGATAAATGCATGCAAGCAGGGAAGACTCACCCAGTCAGATTGGCTCACCCCACCTCTGAAAACTGAATGAGGAGATCCAAGATGCTTTCCCAGAGCGGGGAGGGGAGTTGTAATTGCATCATTTTTCTAGATGAGCAGTGTCAACGATTTTGGCTCTGAGTCAGTCCTGAGCCCGTCAATGCCCTGTGGAGGTCCCTGGGGCACTGTGTTATTAGAAGTGATGACTTTCACAACAGGCTGCTGAGCAGGATCCAAACACAAATACACTTATGACAGAAAGGAGAACTGCTACTTTATTTTTCAGTAAGAGCAGGAACGCATTGCCAGTACTTTGGGCAACTTCCAGCAGCCAAATTATTGTTAATGTCCAGAATGCTTTCCACTTCTGTCTGGGAGCTTCCAGGATGAGTAAGTAAGACCTTATGTACTCTTATTTCTATCAACATTTCACAGAATGAAAAAGCCAGAAATAAATCAGACTTGCTAGAATCACCCTGTGAGCACCACTCACATCTTTTGACTGCCAGGTTTATGCTTCCACCAGTAAACACACTTCAAGTTTGCTACCTAAAAATCCAGTCATTTCACACGGAGGAAAAAAAAGTGCTTTTCCCTTCCAACTTAAAATTTTTGCATGGCAAGATATACACCAAAAGGATCTGCATTCAAGAGCAGGAAATAGGTGAGGAAGAATTAAGGGGCTTTACAGATAAAAAGAACTATTTGAAAAGTTTAGCTCACTCTTTTAGACAGAAGGGATTTAAGCACACAAACTGAAAAGATATAAATCAGTTGTGACCAATTTGCAGCTTCTATAATGTTTTTTATCTTGCACACCTTTCAGAGGCTAATCTCCAAACCAAGTATTTCCTGCATTTGATTACCAGCCTCAAAATTCACAGTGAGAAAGAAAAAGCCAAACATTTACATTTGTAGAGTGTTTCTGATGTAACACAATCTGCAGATATTTACAAATACAAACCCCACACACTAACACTTCACTCATTTTTATTGGTTTTAAATTAATTTCAACAAATGAAGGAGATACCACTGAAATACAATACAATGCACAATATGACAAACCTCATATTCATATTTATCACTGGGTCAGCCCACTTCATCCAGGAACTAACATCCAAGTGTTTCAGGGTAAAGAAAATCATAAGCCATATACAACCTTTCGGTGACTTTACCTGCGCATAAAACAGGCAAATCTACATTTCTAGGTACTCTGCATATTACACACAGACATAAAAATGCCGTAACATTCATTTAAATCATAAAATAGTGGTTTACACCTGAACTTCTACTACTTTATCACCATGCTAAGCCTAAGCATACAGATCTAGAACAAGGAAGGGAAGGAATAAAATGTAAGTAAAAATGTCTGGTAGGTATTTTTGTTTAAATCCACTCCTTAAAATGACTGTTAGCAATTACTGTATTCAGGCACATATACATTGGACTATACTAATAATTGCATCACTGTCTATTTGCTAAATATACCTATAAACATATATAAGCTCAAAGAAACCCCAGATGATGAAATAAGTTGAATTTCATTATAAGCAGTCAAAACTTAGGTCTCAAAACACTCTAACTGCTCCACAGCATTTTTACAAAAAGACACTGAAAGTGTTTAGTGACAAGCATAGAAAAAGCTTTCTGTCTTTCACACAAGCTCCCAGCTTTAGGTGGAGTTTAAAAAAGGTTTGTGGGGGAGACAGCAGATCTGCAAGAAATGTGCAAAAGTTCAAGTGACGTTCAAAGAAAATCAGTGGGGTAAAAGAAAAAAAGTGTCCCATTGGGAAACATTGTACACTGTCAGCTGCAGACGTCAAGCACAAATTAAGAAAACATCAAGACAAGCTTTTATATTTAGTCACTAGGTACTGTCTAAATATGATGAATATGGAAACCAACATTCACTGAACTCCCCACCCAAACCACTGACTTATGAAATGTTGATTTCCTAGACAGAATGACAAAGAAAAGAAGCAAAATAAAGTAAAATCAAAGCTGCATATCAAACAACCTACATATAAGAGAGATTTTACATGTACTATGAATACCAGATGTCCACTTTATCAACATCATGGCTGGAAATAAATCTGTACTGTGAACATAAAGCAAGGACTCAAATCAACCACAATAAACTAAAACTTAAGATTTTGCAGAAAAAGATATTCATGACAGCAAATATAATAAATAATGCATCAATTTTTCTACGTGGTGTTAGATTTTTATCAATTTCCTTGAACATTTCCTCCTTTGGCTGAGAGGAATCTGTATGTCAGCACAAAGCCGTGTTTCCCAGGGGACACTGACAGGGCCATGCACGAGTGACCCCCCAAAAGCAGACACGGACCAGACACGAGTGGGGCTCCCCCCGTGCAGCCAGGGAGCAGCTCTGGCTCCCCCTCTGAGCCCTAGGGTGATTGTCTCCGTTTGCCCTGGTTTTATGACCCTACAGAAAGGATCAAGAGGAGGTCAGTGTGAGGAACAGCGATGATTCAGTGAATGACGCATCAAGGAACTCAAGACTGCGGGTCAAGAAATCCCGAAGAAGAAAAGGCAGATTCTCACTCTGGCAGAAGTCAAACAAAAGAACAGCCAGGAAGCTCATCAATAAAGGCAGATATTTGTGTCAGTACTCTGAATTTGACCAGGCAGCATGTCTAGTTCTGGCCAGAAATTAGTCTCTTGCACAAACAAGTACAAACCCAAGGTAACTGCATCAATACAAAGCCCTGTGGCACAGTCCAGAAACAGAGCATATAATCTTCCCCATGTATTTCCTCAACTAGTATGCTTGAAATTATTGAGAAACATATGTAAGAAACTAATGGTCCTAAAAAAGTGTTTAAAAGTTTGCTGACTTCTCCATTAAGACAGGAAGGAAGATAAAAGAATGTTTAAGCCCACTAACACAGCATTAGTGTTTTATCAGAATATTAATGTTAGCAGACATTATTAGTGGATCCTAAATCACAAAACTGTTTTAAAGAAAGCTTCTAGTATTTGACTGCAGAGAAAAACTTACTTTGGGCCAAAAGATGATAAAAATTCATAAGAGAAGTGAGAAGGCAGCACACAGTTCTGACAGGCTTTTTTCTTTTTGTAAACAATTTATAACCAAAAGCTATGTTTGGCACTGCTGCAAGGAAGGTGCAGTAACCCCTCAGGTTGCTGTCATTTTACTAATAAAAGACTTTTTAAAAAAAAGAGAAAGGGCAGGTGAAAAAACTCACTGTTGCCTATGTTCCATGCTATTAGCTATATGGCAACATAGAAAGGAATTAGCAATTAATGAATAGTTTATAGGAATACAAGCAATCATCTCAAGCAGGTTAGAACTAGAGAAAACTACATCTTGAGATCATTCTGAATCAGGTTTTACTTCCAATAAAAAGGCACACAATACCCTGTGCATGCTACAAATGGTCTGTCCAAATTATCAAATTATCCATATTTTAAAGATTTTTTTAAAGGCTACCATGGCAAAGAAAACTACCTACCTAGCTACGCAAACAAATTATCAGCAGATCAATTAAAACATGAGGATTAATAGCACGTAAAATTTCCCATGGTAACTGCCAATGTACAAACTGACAGCCTCCCGTAAAGAAAAGCAGAGTAATTTGTCTCACATTTAGCTCATGTTGGATAACAGTATACACAGGTAATAACTAAGGCATTTTAACTTGCTCCCTGACAACATTTTGTGCAGCCACCCTCTTAGGTTATTGTCTAAAAACTAGTGTGGCCATAATGACCATGTTGCTCCTCTAGTGTAAGAATATACATTTATATCAGAAAATACTTGTGCGCTGCTGGGGGAGGTGAGGAAACTCTGCTATCACAAGCAGCTCTGCTCTGTAATCACAAATTCCTCGGGGTTGTCACAGGAGCCAACACATATCTGAAGTTTGCCTGGGCATTACTAAAGCTCTTTAAACATAACAGCCCCTCGTGTGACAAGGGGACACGGGAAGGGCTGGCTGGCTGGATGGCACCGCACCGGGGAAGGAGCAGCACTCAGCCTCCTCTGCCGAGTAAGACACCACCAAAGCTCATCCACAGTCACCTGGCTGCTCCCCAGCAGAACACGTGGTTGGTGCATTTTAAAACCAGTTTTTCAGGTCTGAACTCAAATTGTATGGTAACCATGCAACAGACCACCCAAGGGTCTGTGACTGGCCAGAGGGTCACACAGCAGCACAGGGAACACGAATCAAAGGCTGCTTGGATCCTCCTCACAGAGAAAGAAAAGCCCATGCTGGGGGTGTCAAGTACAGGAACAGGGATATGGGAACCCTGGGAAGCATTGACCAAATCCTAAAGAACACTTCAAAGAAGAAAGATTCAGGGAGCAGCATGCTGTGTAGGTTGTTTTGCACTGACCAGCAATCACTATCATCACCTGGAAAACTTCTTTAAAAATTCCCCCCACTACTAGCTCTATGTCTTTGTGACTGTCAGCTATCTCATGCCTCCAAGAGTTAAGTATTTCTACCTCATGGGACTCCAGAAAAGTTTGTTTACTTCAAAAAGACAGTCAGAACTGATTTTAATGTCCTGGGCATTTGTTCCCAAGTCCAGACTCAGTGAGTGGGTGCAGAGAGGCAGCACCCAGAGCCCTGAGGTGCTTAAAGCACTTGCATATGGGGTGGACACAAATACAGCTGGCTGGTGTCTTGCAAAGAAGGCACGAATCAGGGTGATACCATCACTAACGTGCATACAAAAAGAGAACTTATTAAAATTTGACCACGAGGCTGGAAAGAGCAGTGGAGTTGTTCCCCACTCAGAACCAGCACACTTCCCCTGCCCACTGCCAGGCCCCTGCTCTGACAGCACAGTTCAGGTTACAGCAATTAAAAAGTACTTCTGGACAACCTGATTTCCAATGTGCTAGGCAGCTGCCTTCAGAAGTGCTTTTAAAATACACCAGGTACCCAGAAGACATACACTGCTTTCTCCCTTCTGGTATCTCTAAAATCCCCTCCCTTCAATGGCACTAACCCAAGCCTGACTCTGGATCAGGGCAAGTACTTCCCAAGTCCACTGTAGTATCATTATGCAATAATAACACAATATAATTAGGTCTCCTGTGCCTGCAACCCATCTCATTTCTGCGAGGGCAGTGCACAGTTAAAGAAACCCTTCCTCCTCCCCCTGACCTCACTTTTTTCACCTCTTGAAAACCCTTCAGTTTCTAATGAGAACAGTTTTATAGCATGCAAAAACTGCAATAATTGATTGATGGCTTTCCAGTTCCCAGAGTTTCCATACTTTCTACAATCAACACTCCTCACACCTACCAACAAGCAGTAAGTTGGTTGTTCAGGGGGTTTTTTGGCCACTGCTTCTTAAAAAAAATGAATGATGCTTGGGATACTGAGACACAGAATATGATGAAGCTGCCATTCAGAAAGATAAAAAAACCCCAGCACAATATTTTGGATTCTGTGGCCTTCAGAACTGATGCTTTAGTTAGTTTTCTTTATTTATACCAAGAAATGTTTATGTATCTTTACATATACATGCTTTTATTGGCAGCAGAGAACTCCAGGAAAAGCCTAACCATGAACAATGCAGTTAAAACAAATACAACTGCCTGCATAAAAGTAGGACAGAAATTAATTGAACATGGGAAAACAAGTGTTTAATGCTACTTTGATAAAACAGTTCAGCAACAACGAGATCCAAACTCCCTGTGTAAACATGCTTGACAAATGGTTATGGAATACAGAGTTAATAAGAAAAGAGCAACTCTTATTTCTTGCTTAAAACTGCCCAGAACTTTGAAAAGCAAAACTTCCCACTTTATACTCCCAATATACTATTCATAAATGGCAATTTAATCTCCTTTATCTAACAAGATCATTAAATAATTGGTCTGCACCTGACCAGAAGCAATTAACACCCACATGCAGCTCTGCTCAGACTGACAGCTTGTGTCACTGAATCATGTTCTACAACTCCACAAGTGAGCTCTGAACATGCAAGCAATCAACACATCAGCTCACTGGGGAAAATAAAACAGCCTGTGTGGAATTTCGCCTTTTGCAGCACTGTAAAAACTGCATCAAACTGTTTTTACCAAGTAACTACACTGGGTTTTTCCTATTTCTTTGAAAGCTAAATATGGTGTTCGTACTGTTATCAAATCAAGTTCTCACTTTTTCAGAGCAACTCCTAGCTTTGAGTACCTCCCCAAGTGAATTTTGTGTTATTATCTAATGTGCAGCAACACTACACAAGCAAACCACAGCATACATCAACTCAATTGTTGCTGTAGACCTGCAAATCATCTTCTGCCTTATTTTAAAAGTGCAGCATCCTCAGGGAGGAGGGAGTGGGGGGCTTGTAATTGTTACAATTAGCAGTCTAAAAGTAAAAAGTAAAAACTACTAAATTCAAAACAGGATACTCCTCAGGAACTTGACAAAAAAAATAGTTTTCAAAAGTACTACAGTGAAATATTTTTACATTCATTTCCTGCTGTACAAATAAAACAGAGGAACAGAGCTCACTCTTAAGAAATACTGAAATTGGGATAACAATTCAACTGGCAATACCTCCTACCAAAACAGAGGTCACTTTTCCAGAAGTTTCAGAAGTATGTTACTACTTGGATTACCAGGAGCCCAATTTTACAGTACAGCCACCACTGATGGGGAGGGAATTGTCCCTCCCTGTTTCTCTAGAAGTTCAGTAACATGTTCTGACCACTTCCTCTAACCTGGTTGTTCTGTTCCTACAAAGGAAAAAAAAAATACTTAAAAAATGCTTATCCTATGAAAAAAAATCTGCGTTTTGTCCATTTAGCTTCATGAATCATCTCTGCAGCAGGTCAGATGAGCACCAGTGCTGACTCCAGGGCGGGGTGGAAGCACAGGGGCAGGAAGTGAACAGAGCTGCTGGCTTTTAGTGACAGCTGCTCCTTGAGCCAGCTTAGCTGCACCACAAAAATCACAGCCTTCAGTGCTCTTACTTCTGTGCTCATAGTCAAAGTCATATATTTCTAGAGAAAAAACCACTTTTTTTACCCAAACATCATTAGTCATTACCACATAACAAGTGAGCAGAAAGGGTTTTAAAGCTCCCAGGATGTTCCCAAAAGAGGCTGTGCCCTCCTGTACACACACAAGACCTTACTGGAAAAAAAAGAAAAATCATTACATTCATTAACAAAGTGGATACTTCATAACAGAGTAAAATTGGGCCCAAAACCCCCAAAACTCAATCTGCTCACAAAAATACAAAGTGACTCATAGCTATGTAAAATCTAGAAGATAAACTTTAACCTCAAAACTGAATTCCTGATTAAATGTATGTAGGCATTGCTGATACATTTTAACATATTTTCTGTTATATCGGTTTATTCCAACAAACATGTATCTCACAAATATATAAATATTTGTTTCCTTGGCATTGAAATACCTGTCATCTTCACAGCTGAAACTGCCAGCAAAGGAGGAGCAGAAGGTCAGGCAGAGTATCAGGAGGGAAAAAGGTCTGGTAGTGGCACCCCAACTTCCTTTCAAATGAGAAAATTGAAACCAAAATTCTCTTCTGCTACTGAGACTTCTTTGATTTATTCCTACGTGTGCTCAGTAGCAATAACAGGGAATAAGAGAAAAGCACACAGAAAAAGCTCCAGTTCAAAGTTCATCCTCTCTCAGCTTGACCCAATCTGGGTTTTTCCCCACAGCCTGACTAAGTGTGAGCTTATTTGAGCAAGCAGGTCCTGCCTGAAACACCGCAGCAGATGGGCTCAGCCTGACATGAGCCAGATGCTAAGAATATCTGGCATTTAAGTGATCAGGGCTTTATCACCCATTTCCATTAATTTCAGCTGAGTTTGAATAACCCTCAGTGAGCTCAGTCTGTCCCAATCCACCTTTGTGAGCTCCTTCCCAGCTGCATTCCTTGCCCAGCCCTTCCATGTGCTCTGTCATCCTAGTGGAACGCTCGTTCCCTCACCATTTCGGTTACTTGGATGGAAAACAATATTCAAGTAAGAATTAGTCACTGCTAAGTGGTTTGATCAACTAGTTCTTTCAAAGAACCCCCAGAATGAATGTATATTTTTATATAAATAAAGCAGAAAATGTCCCAGACTGGACATTAAGCAAATAAGTAAATATTGACTAAAACCCAAGTTATATTATAAATGAAGAGCATCTTGCTGCAATATTTTATTCAAGTAATTGAAATGCTAACTTATCATTATTAGTCATAATAAAAGCTCATGGAGTGAAAAGTAACAACCTAAACCCAAAATTATAAATCACAGGTAAACTATTTCTACTTTTGTCTATCTATAAAACACTTACTATGCTGTCTCCTTCCTTGAAATAAAGCATACAGTCTCAAGATCTGACAACTTTATGAAAGCCCTTTAAAGCATTTTTGTATTGATTCTGAGACTATACTTGTGGCTTTATAACAAGCCATTTACAAGGCAGCATTATTTAAGTAAACGTAATTTACTGCTATTCTTGCTGAACACGTCAAAAAAAATACATTGCTTTTGTTGTGGGCTGAATGACAACTTGCATGACAAATATACTGGGGAATGAGGCTGAGAATCACCTCCTTCACTTGGCCAAAGGCCCCAGCAGCAACCTGAGCAGAGCAAACAGACCCTGCAGTGAACAGCACACACGGGAGAGCTGCCAGAAACAGCCAGCTCTGCTCAAAGAAACTGGTCCCCTTTCTCTGACTTACACCACTTGCAGCCTTGGTAATCTTCGTTATTTCTGTTTTTAACTAGAATCATTGCTTATTCACCTTAGTTTTGTGCCCAGAGACAGAAGTTAAACTCACTCTCTTGGTTCCTTCTCTCTAATTACAGACCAGAAGCTACTTTTAATGCTGAAGAGAGGATTACAGAAGAGCTGTAAAGAGAGGAGCGTTTTGGCCATTAGCTGTGAAGGAAGCTCTTAGGAAAAGCAGTGTATAAAGCCCCGCTGCCACAGGAGAGCCAGCTTTGACTTTGTTTCTTCTTTAAAGCACCAACAGACCTGAAGCCTCCAAACTGCAGGACCTGTGCTGCAGAAATCAAACCAGCAGCTTGGCTGGTACAGAGGAGGAGGTTTGTTTATTTTTTATAAAAGTGCTACTGAAAAGAGACTACACAAAACAAAGCTGTTTGAAGGGCACATTTTGACACACGTCATAATTCCAAGGTACTGAGCTAAAGCAATGCTTAGGTTAGAAAAGGAACAGCAGCCCCAAGTTCTACTTAAATTCTGCTGTTTATCTTTGAGTAACCTAGACAAAATCATTCCACTTTTTACATTTTTTTACACCCTCATTTCATTAACTGAAGAGGTAATGTTCAGCAGCAGACAGCCTACACGTGGTGTGCAGGAAACATCATATGTTATTATTAAGCAAAGAAAAACACTTCCAAAGGAAAGATCCAATGTATGGCTGTCCCCCTGGCTGCATGTATGGACTACCCTGCTACTCAGCACCCCAAGACAGAGCCTGGATCCTATTCGAGGAGCCTCAGGGAGACAGGATGCTGTTAGAGGTGAAAGGCAAGCAATAACAGTTATTTAAAGTGATTTCCAAGTCTCTGGAGATAACAATAATGATTTTTCTTATGAGATAAGAGTGTTGTAAAACTCCTAATTTTTTCTTCCAGATGAAAACGTTCTGGTTTTGTAAGAGTAGGAGAAAATCTAAGATCTATATCTTACTATTTACTATTCTCAAAATGTAAAATATAGAACTCATTATTTTTGCAAACACAAGACAGACTCTTCCCGAAGTCTGCTCTAATGGCCTGAGGAAGAAGTTGCACTTCCTTATTGTAAAACAAGATGATTTAACTGCACAGTGCTTACAAACTATTTCACACTGTAACATCCTGTCAGTTTAGCAAATAACCATCTCGAAACTTTGCAGGTGCTAGTTTAATAGCTTATCTCCCTCTTTATGTGGTATTCAGCCTTTGAAAGAACAGGTTAGCTCCTCAAATGGTGCTTTAGAGAGACTGCACCTCAAAGCTGTAATATTGACCGGTTTTATTAGGAAAGGAAAGACATCTTTGGCTCAAGCAGGTCTGAAAAGCCGTGTTGGTTCCAGGAAGGTCTGGAGCCCGTGGCACTCACAGCACATCCCATTCCTGCCCAGCTGCTCCTACACACCCAGCCCCAGCCTGACTGCCGAGGACAATAAAACACTCCTGGATTTACACTAAACCGCACGTATTTCTATACAGAAAAATCCCAAATGACACTTGCAATGTGTCATTGCAACAGAAGCTTTGCAGATGCTGAGTGCATTGCATTAATCTGAATCAAATCCAGGTAGTCTGGATCCTTTTTCAGAAAGATAAAACGTAGCTTCAACACAAACTATAAGACTGAGGGAACAATAACTGGGTGAAGTATTTCACCCTATATTTTACAGACTTCATAATAAATTAAAATCAGAACAAGTAACTTTGATAAATTCTGTAACGTTAAGCCCAAGTCAAAGGTGTAACACAAGAATAAATCTAAGTTTTCAATTTAGAGATTTCATTGTAATTCCATAGGGAATACTGTGTTTTTCTATTTTTTTAAACTAAGAGCAACTGGCAATTACACAAATACCCACCTTAGCAGAAAACAGGGATCATCATCCCAAGGCTTACACCTTAATCTAATTAGGTCTCAACCAGCACCTGCTCTTTCACTTAGCACAAGCCATACCCACATACATTAGGGAATGAAGTCTCTCCCTTGTTTACTCTTAATTGTGTTGACATTAGCTTCATTAAGAAAAACTTAAGAAGTTTAATGGCTTCTTTAGAAGAACCCCCAATGACCCTAATTACTGTCACTAATGGCTTCTGGAAGCAAAACTAACACGCTGTAATGGTCATTAGAAATCCCTATTGGCTTAGTGTTTTCAGAGAGGTATTCCATGTACCCCTCATTTCTGTTCCACACTTCGGGATAGGACAAAACTGTCAAGGTGTGGTGACTTTGGCAAATACTGTTTTTAATGTCACCCACTGCAATGAAGACTTTTTTCACTCCAACCACAAACATACCATGAGTGCATGGTATCACAGGTTGTACTATACACCTTCAACACATTCTTTTTCCACCTACAGGGGATCATAAAAGTCCTTTCAGATCAGGACTTAGGCATTTGAAAGATCAGGATACCTAAACAAACCAAAAATTTATTTACTTTTTACCCAGACACAAGCATTAATTTTTCTGGAATTTTTCTCTTGCTCTCCTGGAATCTTGAATGCTTAAAAATAGTATTGGAAATTATTCTTATCAGTCTTCAAAATGTATAATAGCTACAGAATTTCTTTATAGTAATTTTCCTTTTTAGACATAAAGTAAACAGGTTTGTATCTTTTTTTTTTCTTTTTTTTTGAGGTGAGTTCCTTTTAGAAATTCCCAGCTCCTTCTTTTCCATTAAACAAAAACACAAAAAAACTACCACCTCCGAAACCCTTCCATCATGAATCTCATCAGAAAACAGTAAGGTCACTAATGGTACATTTACAGCCTATTTCCCACTATGAAGAAATTTTCATATTGCAGTGCCCACATGCTTTATTTCCTATAATAAATCTCAACCACTTCAGACTCAAATCCAAAGTTTTTAAGTGCATTTGTGTGGATTTTCCCTACCTTGTATTTGCACAGCACTTAGCATGGTCTTGGGCCACAACCAAACGTGGCAGGCTCTCAGTAATACAAATAAAATATAACATATCTGATGGGAAAAAAACAGACTTCTATGCTGAACCAAATTCAAACATTACACTGCATATTTACTTTGCGTGTCCAAAAGCGGTTTCAAAGTGTCTCTGTCCAGTTCTCAGCACTTGTGCTGACCATATCCTTACTGCTAATGGCACAAGTCTCAGGCTTAACAGAGTTGAGCATATCCTGGGTCGCTGGTGATGACATGTCCCTGTCCCAGGATACCCTTCACCTGCCACACACCAGATCCCAGCAATAGTGATCCAACTCTGTAGTACGTGTTTTAAAGTGTTTTAGCCCCTTTATAAACACTTGTTACAAAAATGCCATAACACATCCCCTGGAGAATAGAAATAACTTAGCTATTCAGCAGTAAAACCAACTTCTGCAAAAAGACACAAACCAAACTTGTGCTGATATTTCAAGCTCCCACTGGTATTTAAGTACCTCCTTCAGCAGTTTAAAGCCCTATTGTGTTTAAAAAGTGCAATCCCAAAAGGATCTGAAATACCCTCCACTAAAAACAAGCCAGCTTTTGGCTTGTGAGCGCAAAAGACATCCCCCAGCTTCTCCATTCATGTGCCAACACTCGCAGCTTTACCAAACCCGCCTTTTCTCAGCAAAATAAACTTGGAGGAAACGCTTATGGGCCTCAACATTTGTTTGCTGCCCCCGAGTGTATCAACTGGTATCATACGAGGCAGTAAATAACCATCACACGGGAACCCTATCGAGCCTTCCACTCTCCATGTGCGCGCAGCGCGACCCCCGAGCCCTCCGGGGGCACCGCCCGCCCCGCGCCGGTCTCACCTGCGGCCGAAGGAGCAGCAGCAGGCGGCGGGTCGGGGCTGGGGCCGGGGCTGGCACCCGGCTCTGCTCCTCCTCCTCCTCCTCCTCCTCCTCCTCCTCCTGCCGCCCGAGGTGTCTCTGGGGCCCGCGGAGCCTCCCCGGCGCGCCGAGGGCGGGACCGCGGCGGCATCGCCCCTCCTGCCTCTGCCACTGCTCCGGCTCTGCCTCTGATCTGCACGGGGAGCGCCGCCGGCACCTCCGGGGGACCGCCCGAGGGGCTCCCCCCTATCGTGAGGGGCTTCCCCCCAGCTCTGCCCCGTCCCGCACAGCTCGGGGGGTCCGTGTGTCCCCCAGCAGCGTTCACTCTGTACAGCGGTGGAAACAGATTTCTGCCCGCCACTCTGAAAAGTACAAAAGTTTGCGGGCAGTTTTGTTACATCGGGCCACTGCTGTGATGGTTCTGGCAGGGCTCCCAGCCCGGTCACAGCCAGGCTGCACTCGGGGACAAGGGAGCTGAGCAGGCACCTGAGGGACCCCACGGCACCGGGAGACTCCCATTGCCCCACGGCACCGGGGGACTCCCATTGCCCCACGGCACCGGGAGACTCCCATTGCCCCACGGCACCGGGGGACTCCCATTGCCCCACGGCACCGGGGGACTCCCATTGCCCCACGGTACCGGGATCCCATCGCCCCACGGCACCGGGGTCCCCAGGCTGCTCCCTGGGAGTCCCACTGGGCTGGCAGTGACTCCTCAGAGCATCAATCCTCCAACATATGGCCACTAATTCTGACGGAGCCTGGCTCTGCCACACGTCAAGTGCAGTGCAAAGCTCACTGGAGGCAGCAGAAAGAAATGCTGATTTCCATGGATTTTTGGATTAAGCTTATCTGGTGAGCTGTTAGTCACTGGCAACCGCACACAGCCCATGGCAGGCAGGTGTGTGCCTGGCTACCTGCAGCTACAGCCACATGTTAGTCATCCATGGACGTACCATTGCTGCAATAACACCTTAGTAACTAAATACAGTTTGTATTTGTGTCCTGCCAGCCAGCTGGTGCTCTCCCCTCTCTGTAGGCTTCAATGAGGGATATGCTTCAATTGACTCTCAGACGGAGCAGCAGCGCAGCACAAGCACGACAGCTTTCTGTGACTCTCTGAGCTCCTGTTCCAGCATTGCTGGGAAAAGAGGAAAGGATGTGTTGTCTGAGACTGCCCAGCCATTAGGATGATTTCAGGTTGAATTTTGGAAAGGAATTTAAATCCAGTTTCAGCAATATGAGACGGTAAGGAATACAGCTGGAGAAGTGGTTACTTACCTGAGGCACAGGACTGTGCAGCAAGTGAGCTGAACTCTGCTCCTCTGAACCCTGCCCTGCAACACTTTTATGTGCAGTCTTGGCCAAGGGACCTAATCATACCTTGGCCTTCCTGTTCCTGTTTCGGACATAGTGTCCAAAAGCACTCAGAATTATAGGAGCATTCAGATGGAAGCAGTGCACAGGCTGTTCAGACCATTTCTTAGGAGAGAGGAGAAAGATCTTCCAGTAAAATGATTGTTAAAAAGAATTGTCTTCACTGGAAGTTGGATTAGATAACAAGATTTTAAAAACTGCAGGAAATGGAAAATACATTGTTCTGCTGAGATCATAAATGGAGTCGTTTCAGAACAGATGGACTCAATTTATCACTTCATCAAAATTTTCTGGACCTTCCGAGTACACAGATTGCTTAACATCATTTCTGTATACCCACAAAAAGTATTTGCTATCCCAGAGTAAGATCTAAAATTCCTGCATGATTCAACACGACTGACATTGTAGGGGTTGTTTAGTAGCAGCAGCTCCAAAGCACTCCCAGTGCTTTATGTACAAGTTGTGCAGATTCCTCTTCAACTTATAGCAATTGCTGTAACACATTTTTAGAAAGAAAAAAAACAAAAACAAACAACCCCAAAATATGGAAATTAATATCCAGTTCACTGCCTCCTGCATTTGTTACATACAGAGTTCCCCCGTTCTTTTTTCTCCGCTGAGGTTTGTCCCAGCGCCGGCAGCCCAAGCACAGCCAGGGCCGGTTCTCACAAGCAGATGCTACCACCCCTTACTGGAGAGCACCTGGCACTGCTGCGAGCCTGCTCAACGCCACCACCCAAGCACAAGGCTCTGTCCTGGCTGAGGAAAGTGACAGCATCTCACCTGGGCTTTTTAGTGGCTTATATTTTTGCCCCTGTAAATTAATCCAAAATAAATTTCCTATGCATATGTGGTAGCTGCAAATGTCGGGTACTGTGGAAACTTTGAAAGTTTTCTTCACAGGCAAGCAACATTTATTATTTCCAAGCTCTTGCTTAGAAAAATATCCAACAGCTCTACAATGATATGTACATATTTAGTGTACAAAGTCAGAGTATTAAACACAAAAATCTAATCTTTCTCAAGATTTAACTGGATAACTATATCAGAAATAGTTTTAGAGAATTTGTTAAAATGCGACACATTTGCTGACAAAAATCTAGTAAAATAAAATCTTTAGTTTTTTGTGTAAATTTGTAGATAGGATATTTGTAGATAGGATGTTTAAAACAAATGTAGTCACAAAGTGAGTTATAGAGCATTACAGGAATCTGCTTTGTGCAATTCAGATGTGTGCTTCAATGCAAATTACCACAGTACCCAGGGCCATGAATCATTATGAGACAGAGAAAGATCACTATTTTTAAAAAAAGCAGAGATAGAAAAACATAGTAAACTTCCAGTATAATTCTTATATGAGGGGTTTACATTTTTCTCTTAGTAATTCACTGTGGGTTGAGCCTGCCTTTAGTTTGTGCGTGCTTGTACTATACACAAGTAATAAAGGGGATGACTGCATTTGGTTCTAAATAATTTTATTTACAAAATGTTTCAACACTCAGATTTTCACTGGCTCCCATGAATGAATCAGTCATAGAGTGGTTTCTGACCAAATAAATATGACAAAAGCAAGTCAGAAATATATTTATAACCTCAGAGAATATTCTTTTAGACCTTTAGGAAAAATCTGAGAATTAATCTAGAGCAGTCTCTTTTGTGGGTTAGATATTATATAAAGTATCACAATATGTTATGCTGTACTTGTAAAATTAGCAGTTAGGCTTTTAATATATTCACTCCTTTTAAATATTCCTTTGATATCCTGCAACACCACAGCATGTAGGGTAGCATGCTTTACCATGCTGCCTTTTTGTAGTTCCTCAAATACTCAGAAACAGTGACCAAGACAACCACAATTTCTGCTTTTTGTCACTAGTTTCATGATTCTGATTCAGAAAGACAGAAATAAAATGTTTTTAATGAACTCTACTGTAGGAAGTATTTATTAGAATATTGTTTGTTTGTTTTTAGCATCTATTTACCAGTGTGCATCTGCACACACTCCACTCTCTTTGGCCACTGATCAATTTAGAGAATGAGACAAACAACTTGAGTAAATTATTTGCTATTTCCTGTAAAGATATCTAATAATAGAACAATCCCTACATGCTAGGCACGACGTGCTTAGGAAGGATGTGGTAAGACATTATTTTGAGCTGCTTCATTGCTGTCACCCTCATTTACAGGGCAATATTAGAATCAATTGCTGAAGACCATCAGGTTGATGCTGCTAACTGCAGGAGCACCTCACTGCATCAGCCTGGCCAAAGAGAAGGCAGAGTTTCAGTGCTGTACGTGGTTTGCATTTTTGGCTCTGGGCTCAACTGAACAAACTCTGGGGAATAATTTGCTGCTTTCTATAAACAGAGCAATAGATATTATATATGTTTCTTTGGGGACATGAAAATCTATTCCAGTCTCTTGTCCTATTTGTTATTTGTTTTAAAGATGTCACAGACTCTTAGCTGACTTGGAAAGAGGATCATGCTTTCTAGCATTCCAGACTTCATTAAAGTTAGTGGGACAACGAAAATTTCTCCGAAGAAAACTTCAAGCTCCCAGCACTGGGAAATGATAATTAGGGAAGTAGTGCATGGCTGAGGAGCTTATGCAGTTTCCTAGAGGAAATGAAGGAGTTAGGAATACAAGTCCCACCACTTGCAGCTCCACAATCTGGGCTAAGAAGTTTTGTTTGAATTCTTAGATTAACAAACAAAATACAACCTGCATCTCCTCTCCTGTTCATGCTTAAGAGTCTATCTCCAGAACAAGAAAATTCATTATTCCTTGAAAAATCAGTGCCTGGTTAATTGCTTAAACCTTTTTACCTGTTCTTGAAGGTGTGATTTGTACTGAACCAAGGGCTATAGACCAGCCTGGGCTTTAAATCTTTCTGTGTAGTCAAGTTGACCTGTTATAAAATGGAACATTTTATTCTAGAAATTTAATTACTCTCAAAAATGACAAATTATCTGGTCTGTGGCTTCCTTGACAACTGTTAGATGGTCTTTATTGAGGAGTCACTCTTTTTATTAATTGGTAAGTTACACAAGAAAGGAAAATAAATGAAAAAAAGGCCATTTCCCTGTTAGGTGCCCTAACACTGCAGGTGGAGTTTGTCACAAAATGGAAAATGTTATTGACTGAAAGAACACAGAAAAGAACAGATCGTTTTATGTTCACAGTAAATGATGAAACTATTTAGCTAACTGTTTTCAATTTGCACTTTCAGTATCTCTGCATTAGTATAACTTCTGTACTGGAAAGAAAAGAAGAATACTTTGGAAAAATCAGTAAGGAACAAATGGACCATGGATATTATTAGGAGAAAGTGCTCTTACATAAATTGGAATACGATTGTAAAACACAAAGTTTTAAAAGAATCCACTAGGAAACATGGATTTACTGAAAAAAAAAAAATAAAAACAAACCAAAAGCCACATAACCCTGTTATAATCAATTTTATAAGTATGTGGACAAACTTCATCTGATTAAATCAATGTAGCCATATTATAGTGAAACCAGTGAAGTAAAAATTATTTCTATTACCTGAGGATGTAGCCTCTCATATTATCTCACTGAGCTTATGGAAATAGCTTACTTCTTGAAGATTAGTTTATTTAGATCACAATGGGGATTTTAGAAGAGAGAATACAAAGGAAAACATAATCCTCCCTTTACTTTCCTTTATGCTGAGAAACGGAGTGTGTTTGCCTCCAGGTAGTTGGTATTTTCAAACAAACCAATATAACAACTGCCCCAAACCTGAGAGGGACTAAGGTGGAAAATATTTTACTTTTTTACTGTCCTGAAATTGCAGAGTCCTGCTTGCTATCAGTGAAATCAGTGGAAGAACTCCTCTTAAATTCAACAAAACCAGGCTGTGGTAATTCTTAGACTAAGGCAAAAGAGTAACCTCAATTTTCCAACAGCAAAGGTTTCTCCCCTTTGCAATAAAATCACTGAATTTATTGATACAGTAACTTTAAAATTATGTTCATACTGCATCTTCACTACATGTGTTTTCAGTACAACACATTATTAACTGAAATCAGCTGGGCAGTGATAATTCCATGAGGTAAGGATTGTCTGGTGCTTTATCATGTCCACATGACAGTTGGTTGTACTGGTGTTACAATTTTTTTTTTTTTTAATGTGGCTAGACTACTGAACTGGGAAAAAACCTGGCTAGCTCTTAACAGGGCTGTATCCAAAATAGACATGCTCTGTTCTTTAAAAATGATCCATCCAGCTCATAAAATTTAATCTTGAGCAAGGCCAGCAGCCAGTTTGGGATACAGGATAGCTGTGATGTGCTATGCAGGCCAGATGGGGCACAATGGTAGGAAAAGCTGTAAAAAATGAGACACTGATGAAGATGCTAAAGAAGAAATGAAAATAAGTAACTTTCCAATAATGGCATCCGAGAAATAGACATCAGTCCTAATTTATGTCTTTTTAGTGTTTCACCAGCTCACCACAATTGTTTATTATAGTTTTCCCTCATTAAGCAGCACCAGAATATTAAGACTCTCACCAATGTACAAATACAGTAATTATAGTTCACAACTACTGGACAGGTTTTTATGTCTAAGTGTGTTAATTAGAAAAATAATTCAATAATACAAATACTATAGAACTGCACTATTTCATGACTTGTTATTATTTTCTAGACATTTTACTTTTAAAATACTCCTCTGAAATGGTAACGTAAAATATCACTTTATTCAATAGAAATAGAGTGAAGTAAAGCATTTGAAGATTTAGGTGTTGCTTTCGTTTCTTTTTTAAAAATCAGACTGTCCACACAAAGCGAAGTTACTAGACCAGGGCTCACTGTAACTGTAAAAGTTGGATTCCTTCTTTTTCACATTAATGCCTCAGCTTCCAGACTCCCAAGGTCTGTATTTGCCTCTACTCCCCAAAAAGTTTGTTCTGCTTCTGACTGACAATCCTGGGACTTTGTTCTGAAGAGCTGAGCAGTGCTGACTTGTTACAAAGCACTGGGTGTAGGAGAGCAGCTGCAGGGCAGCGTGCTCTCTGCCTGAGCCAAAGCTGCTCCTGTGCACAGCAGAAAGAGGCCAGGGCAGCCTCTCCCTTGGAGCCAGTATTGCACTTACCCCCTCGGCTTTTCACCCTACTAACATTGTGCCAATAATTTTTTGTAACAAATTTCAGTTTTCTCAGTTCTACCCTTAGATTAGTGGGATTCTGTGGGTAGTTACCACAGTTGCTACTGTTTGTATACAACAAACATGATAAAGCAGAAGCCTTCAAACTACCCTTTGTAGTTGGAGTTGGTGGCTTAGACACTGCACAGAAGCAATTCAGTAGGTGGCACACATTGCAGGTCAGACACACTTGAAATTGTCAGCAATTATGCTTTATGACATTATCTCGATGGATAAAAGTTGGTATCGTAACATCGGGTCAGTAAGACACATTGGGATGAAAAGAATCTTATAGAAATAAGTACATTATTTTATAAGTTATTCCTCCCATGCACCGTGACAAATTTTGAAAAGGAAAAGCAAATATGCATTGAAGGAAGAACAATATGAAAGATTTTACCTGCTGTTGGGTTAGCCATTGATTTTTCTGACTGAGAATGTCTTTTCGTAGTTACTGATTACCAGGCAACCACAAAGGAGCTTGATTCAAGATCCACTATAGTGGAGAGGGAAAAAAACCCCAATTCAGCCCTTAATCAGTCTCTCACTTATTGTAAGAATGAACAACAGTCCTGTTTGGAAATAGGTCACAGGAGGAGGGAAATGCAAATAGCAACTATTAATGCACATTTCACCTAAACCACATCATGTTATTTTTGTAAGAAAAATATTTCTTCACGCTCCTGGCGCAATAATCTGACCAGCAAGATGTATTTGTTTGGGGATTTTGGTTTTTTTTTAAGATGGGAACTTTAAGTTCAAAACAGATATTTTTGTGTTACATTGCCAGGCAGCATAAATGAGAAATTTGAACCAGGATTATTTTCAGATTTCACTGTCACCAAATCAAGCACAACAAATGAACTTTAGACCTGGGAAAATGCAGCCGAGAGTGCAGATTAGTTTCACTAACAGCTATTCAGGAGCATTTGATTGCTTAACGATCTTTAAGCTCAGGAGTCAAACATTGCTTCATACATAAGCAAAAGTCGTTTTATATACCCGCACAAAATGATTTTATTTATTTTAAACAAGCGAAGCACTCACCAAATCTGCACTCATGGTTCCTCAGATTTCTCTACCACCACACAAAGCATTCTTTACAAGCCAGCTCTTGCATACAGTCAAGTGGTTTTTTCTGGCAGAGTTTAGCACTATGGGAAAGTGGGACTTCATGATACAGAAAGACTAAAAAAATCAGCCTCACATCCCAACATTAGATTGTCAAATAATTTACACAGAAACCAGCTTCAAATATGGATATGTGAGGGCTAAGGGGACATATTCCTACTTCAGCCTGCTAAATCAAAGGGTTTTTGGTCTATTTTCCTTTAAAGAGCTGCTGTAGCAGCAGGAAATAGCCTTCTTAAAGCATCAAAGATCTGCATCCCCTTTGTTCTTCACTATGACATATTGGACAACATTTGATAAATGTCACATTTAGCACCAAAAAACAAAGGGTGGGCTCAAAGTTGAAAAAAGATTGGGAAACTCAATACAGCAAGTTTCAAATGTCAAGAGCTATTTAGACCTGCTAGAGAGCAGAGACACCAGGAAATTCACTGCTGAGGTCATTCAGTGTCCCACAAGAAATGCCTGAGCAAAGGGACCCACCAGAAACCCCACAGCACCTCACTTCCACCCATCCTGGAGGCAGAAAGATGGCATTCCTCCAAATGGCTTTCATGCAGAGGATACTCAAGATGTTTCATCTTCCCCTACTTATAAGTGTACTTAAATGATTTTCAGGATCCCATCAGATTTTAACAATTAACTTACAGCAAAATAAAGTTCACATTCATTTTCTTGCCCAGTTTCATCCATATTCTGCAATGCCCCAGGAAGGAGCAAATGGGAGCAGGCATCTCTGAGCTGGCTATTGCCAAGAGGAAAGCCCATTCAACAAAGGCACCACACTCCTCTCTTACAAGGTTTTGGAGTCCACAGATTAATAAAAAGATCATGGTGGGCCAACCACTAAATATACAAAGAACTAAAATCAAAGCTTTTCAAAAATAACATCTAAATTTTATACTTATATGAAATGCACATTAATTTGATCTATCATCTATATCTATATCTATTAACTATCATGCCCAAGTAACAATCACTTTCTGTCTCTTTCCTTTCTATTTCCTTTTCAAGCAGGTATTTGACAGAAACTTTGGGCTTGTAAAGCCATTTTAATTCCTGTGTTACTCAGAACATTAAGTAACTTGCAGAGGATTCTTGGTGTTGGATATTTCTTTCCCCGGGATCAGCTCAAACATCCTAACAATCAACTTTGAAGGTTGGTTCATTAGACTTCAGAGTAAATTACTATGGGGAAGAGCCTAAGAGTACTTTGGCACAGTAAAATCTACAACCATGAAGAAATTAAGCACCACGAGAACAGCAAAGCTGTTTTCAACCTGTAGATAAAACCATAAATAATGTATCTGTCAGAAGTGCTATTAAATAACCCCTGGCAATACAGCCAAGACACATATTTAGGTCACTGCTCCCAGAAAACATTTTTGAGGAAAACTTTTGAAACCACTACAAATTAGGTAGAATATAAAGCTCTCAAAATCTGCACTTTCAAGACAGTTTGAAGACATACTAAACTTGATTCTTAGAAAATTATTTTGCATTGTTAAGCAAAATAATCAAGTTCTAGGAATCAGCAGAATAATCCCGTTTTGCCCTTCAACAGTAGCTGGAATATTTAATTTATTTTTTGTTACAGCTCTAAATAGGTAAATATACTCCCTTCTTGAGTAATTACATACTTTATCTCCTATGGCTTTTACTCTTTAGGAAATAATGTTGGAGTCTAACATTCCATTTTAAGTTCTATCATGAGTTTTAACATCCATCAAGATGTGAAATGGCTGGCTGCATTTATTTACAATACTTTTTTCAGGTAAGACTATTTTCTAACCAGCTGCTCACATTTTATTTAGGATATACTCATGATGACTCCAGACTTAAAATGGAAAAGGTCCATTTTGAAAGTACATTTAAAAAGTTGTCACCAGCCAATGGACTACAATTACTTTCTAAAGATCTAGTTCTAGGAAAACAAGTTTGGTTTTAGTATTTAAAAACCTGAGCTGTAAATTCTGACAAAACAGAATCAAGTTATGTCTCACAAAGAGGAAAACTTACATTTCAGCTTCTTTTCTGCCACAAGGGAGAAGACTGTCAATTAACAAATAGATTTCTAACTATAAACACCATTTGATTATTTTTTTTTTCAGTTAAAAGATTCTCAGCAAATCAATTTAATGCCAAACAGGAACATATAAGAACATTTCAGATTATTTATGTATTAATCTGTGGTGGACTACCAGAGGGAAAACTACCAGAACTTGCATTATGTGCCCGTCTCCCAGGGAAGGACAAGAACACACTTCAGTAACACCAGCCGTGCTTCAGGAACTGCTGAACATGGATTTTAGCTGAAGTAAATCCAATTATCTCTTGCACAGATCTACATCCCCCCCCTCAGCATGGCAGCTCTGAGCAGCTGCTGCCCTGCAGCTGCACCACCACCCCAAAGGCAATTTCAGAAGACAAAGAAAATGGATCCTCCCTAAGTTTCCTATGTATTTGAGGATGAAAATTAAACAAAAATCATACATAAAGAAATCTTTACACATGTATTATCATTCATTTATTCTCAGGCTTACAGAATTCTCCAGCTTTCCTGAAAGGAAAACCTGCCAGACCAGGGCGACTTGAACAAAATCAGCTTCCAAACTGCAGGCAAAGGGGCCAGGACTCAGCTGGGGAAGGACCCTGATACTGTGAAAAATGTTACTCGAGAATTCTTTCCACAGTGCTGTGAAGGGGAAGACAGGGTGTCAAGAATGGTGATAAACTGCAGTAGTTAGATTAAACATTTATTTTTTTCATATATTCACAAAATCTTCACAAAAGTATTGAAACTCAAAAAGGAATTAGACTTGAGTCAAATACAGAGATGAAATGTACAAGACAAATGAGCAGGCAAACTAAAAGGTCTTGAAAGTATTTTACTTCAGATTGAAAAACGAACAGTTCAACTGTTCCGTTTAAATAAAGTTTTGCAAGATATACAGTATTTTATGAATACAATGCTGGTCATTTGAGGCAATGTAAAATACCTCAATTTTTCCTTCATGCTTTTTTTTTTTTTTCTTTTTTTTTTCTTTTTTTTTTTTTTTCTTTTAGAAAGATAGTGTTTACCAAAAAGAAACTTGAGCAGTCCAGGAAAAGCTATTTTCCATTAAATTTATGAAAACCATAAATTGAGGCAAACCTAAGATTCCCAATGGAATCAAGATTATCTTCCCGCTACCACCACCTTAAAATTATCACATGCTTATTGGAACACTAATATCTGCACCCTAGGAGTACATTTGCTTTCAACAATGAGGGTGATTCTTTTAAAAACACTTCAGTGTGGTAAATGCGATACAGATCTTTGCAAGTATTAAGTTTTGGAACAGTTTTGCTAATAGCAGCTAACAATACTGGATTAATATAATTTATAAATAATTGTTCCCTAAGCGGTGAACATAAGTCTACACATTCACAATAATCTAAAACAAAATAAATAGTGACTATGCATAATGTGGTACAATTTTTACTAGTTTCTATGAAGAAAAGCTGAACATCTTGATAAAATTATCTGATCAAATTAAAATATGACTCTAAAAATTTTTTTTAAATTGTCAAATTAACATCACTTAAGCTTAGTGTTGGAGTAAATGTTATGACTTCCTGTATTTTTGGAATATATATATATATTTTCCTTTTTGAAGTAAAACACTTTGACACATTGAAAATGTTTATTCATTTAAGTGATGACATTGGTTCTGGTCTCATTTTACTTTAAAAATCATTGCACTCATTAGTGCCTATAAAGGTCAGGTTGGTCTGTACTATTCTGTAAATGTATATAAAAAGTTTCTCAAAGCTAACAGTACGTTTTATAAAAGCATCATCTCAGAACTGCTGCATTTAATTCAGCCACGTATGCCAAGTACAGACTTTCCTCTTGACAGAAATATGTGAAAGTAAATGCCACTTAACTCTCTACCACTGAAGTGTCCCAACTCCTGTTCCAAACTATGCCTGAGAGTACAATTTCCCATTTCATTCGCATTCATGGCATCAGAGGAACTGCAACCTAGACTTGTGATGCGACTGAACCACACACATGTGGAGTTTCCATGAAATGAGAACTAGGTCAATGAAGAAATATTATGAGATATGAAAGGTTTGGGTCTTTAAGGCAATATAAAGTGTATCTCATTATTTGAAATTTTGTTTTGTTTTTAATAATTAAGTGTAAATATAAAAATGCCTAAGAGGGGAGTGAGAAAAAAATACTTTAATTGTAAAATTTACTTAAAGCTCCAACAGTTATCATCTCCTACAGGAGTTAGCAAAAATATAAAAGACAAAAAACCCAGACCTGGAAGGGGGAGGAAAGGCACAAACAAGGAGGCATGGGATTAAAGCAGCCCAGGAATGCAAACGTCTGTAACAAACTGAGTTTTGTTGTTTTGTTTTTTTAAAACAAAAACAAAAAACAATCACCACCATCAATCAAACAAAAAAAACAAAATAAAACAAAAAAAAAAAACCCAACCCCGAGTGGCCTTTTGTTGTTTCTTTAAAAAAAAGAAGGGAGGGTAGAGGAGAGACCACCAAGGGGAGGAAGAGAAGGATGCAACTAGAAAACCCCATTGCCTGAAATGATGGCACTCTAGAAAACAAGGTGAAGGTTACTTCTCAGAGATGACAAGCTCAGTGTCTACACAAAGTACATGTACACTTTATACAAATGAAAATCTTCATTTGCCACCATAAACCTTTCTTTCAGAGGAACAGCTTTTGCAGATCAAAAGTTCTATGAGATCTTCCAAATGCCAAGAAAAGAAATTCTGAGCAATATAACTAGTAATGTCTCTTTATATGGATGTTAAGATGACAATTCAGATTATTTTCCAAACTAATCCTGAGAAAAATTTATGTTTACAATTTAAACAGTAATGTTATGTAAAAAGTATTAACAAATCCACTATTACAAATGTCAGTTTTCCTATATGGTCATCTATATATACACAATAAAATGGTAAGTATATGCAAAAATAATTAAAAAATCATGCACAAATTACTTTCACCTTTAAAGGCTGGGTTTCCCTCAAAATACAATTGTTTGCCTTTTTTTTTTCCTATTTTTTTGTGTTTTATTTGTTTGTTACCACCCCCTAGACACACTGAGTACTATCTCTACAGGTCAGCATGAGCTGATGGGAAATACATTTATTTTACATTCAAGCTTTTATATCCTAAATGACCCTGTTGTAGCATATGACTTATCAAATGAGCAGCCTTTTTTCCTCTTTTAAAAAATTATTTTTTCCTCTTTTTTTTTCTCAATTTTTTTCTTTTTTTTTTTCCTTTTTTTTTTTTTTTTTTTTTTTTTTTGCAGTGATCAATCTTCATGTTCCGTTCCGTGGCGAGCTGGGAAAAAAAAATGCAGTTGCTAATCTATGTCTGAACAGTCTGAAGCTCCAGAAGAGATCCAAGGAGTCACTATCAAACTATCCTGTAGCATGAGATCATTGCACACAGAAGAACAGTCATAAAGTAGGCAACTATCTACAAAGGTCTGACAGGGCTGCATCCCTCTTGTGTTTCCTCTTTTTGCCGTGGAAAAACTGATGGTGTGATTTGCTGCCTTGGTGCTGTTTGTTTGTGACTGAGGTACCATGGCTTGAGTTTGTTGGACCTTGGAAGCCTTTGTTGGATGAGCGAAATAACCGTGCAGATCCATGCTGTGGGAGAAAGAGAACACAGTAAATCTGGGTTAATGGGAATAAAGGGTGGCAATCACACATCCCTGCTTCTGGACCACGAGCATGGTGACTTCTGAAAACATCACACTTGAAAAACTTGCTATGGCACAATGGTCACTGCTGAGACAGCAGCATAGCACTGCCAATCTCCCACTTGGGTGGCTGCAAACAAATGTTCATCTCTAGCCCCAAACAGGTCCAGAGAGAGGAGCAGAGCACTTGGAATTTTGGAAAGCATAAAGGTATTTTACAGGAATGTCCATAATCCAAGACAATACAGGAACATTTCTCAAATCCAGGACTAATCTTATACCACATCTTTTCAGAGCTGGGGTATTTCAGATCGTGGACACACACATTCCAGCCTGGATCTGGTTCTGCCCAATAACACAAACACGCTCATGGCATGGCCAAGGCCAGGTGTGTGAATTGTCTCATTAAAAGACAGATCATCAGCAAATAAGAGCAATGTCTTCAGAATTATTTTCAGGAAAAGTATTCCAGAAGGTTCTGGATTGTTTCAAACATAAAAGATCTAATGTCTGAAGAAGTGTGAGAATTTAAACTGCATATATCCAGTGTATACTGTACATAGAGGCATAGAATATTTCCAGAATACTGAGTTGCCATAGAAGCGTTCCTCAGTGTGGGAAATCTCCCAAATGCATAAGTTCTGACAGCATCTGATCATAAGGATGTTTGGCTATAGGGGAAAATGAGGGGGAATGTCATGTATCAGCAAAGAACCTTCACCTCCCTTAGTGGAAGACAGATCAACAAGTATCAACAGCTAAAAGAGCAGCCAGTCAGAGTTTTAAACACACATTTTTGCTAACTGCTTTCACTAAGTGTAGGCACACCTCATTTCTCAAGTTTTGCAATCAAAACTGGACTGACTTGCTTTTTGCAAAGGAGGAAATGGGTGCAACACAGCTGAATACCTCTGGCAAATTTGGTATCCCAGAATAAAGTCAGACCGATTTCATCTGTTCCAAAGCTGGGAAAGCCACGGTTGCAAATTCATCTGTGCAAGCTTAACAGAGAACCAAGTGGCTTTAGATACAATCAGTGCTGGAAGCTTTTTAATGGGGCAAAAGGGAGGTGAAAAATGCAGTGTTCCCTTTCCAGAGCAAGTTACCCTTCCATGAGGGATATGTGTAATATTCAAATAACCTACACAGTTGTTGTTTTCAAACATTTCACAAACCTGAGATTTGTTCGTGTTGCTGGATGTATTGGCTGTTTGGCTATTTTGTGTTTTCCCACTTGACTGGGAGGATTCCAGTGACACTTCTTGTGACCCCACTCTGTTTGTGGTAGACTGACGACAACTCAACTGTTTAGAGGTTTTGCAAGGTGTTCCATCAGAATCCTTCAGGAAAATGTAAAGGATTAGTGAGTTTTTCTGAAGAGTGAGTATTTCTAAAGGTGAATTTTCCTTTAAAAATAAAGAGTGGACAAAACTGAAAACTTTTTTATTTTACTAGATATCAAAATTCTTTCAATCCAGAATTCTTATCAAGTAAAACAGATTTAAAGATGTATTGATCTGTGATTCTGTTTTTGAGATTTGCCTTTTATTTTTTAAACAGAATTCCAAAACAGATTTTTTCAAAGCTTTTGGCCTGTTTGTTTTTTAAAACCTGTGGCTTAAGATTACCAGTCTGTTTGATTTTTGAAATACAATTTTCCCAGAAAAAAGAGGGCTGTGGAACTTTGCATATCTATATTCACTTTCTACATGTATTGTGTCAAAAACACACTGTAGCTTATATGTGTAGAAATTGCATAAGAGTTAACATCTTATGCAAGTTAGGATTCTGGATGAATTAACTGACTAGGATTGTGAGCTCTCAAGATGTAGTTTGTGACAATATAAATCAGAAGAAAAAAACCCAAAGAAATTTTAAAAAGCGAAGTCAGAAAACCTCCAGTACTTACTACATCACTAGAGCTGGACAGTGTGGATGATGATGATGATAAAGGACCTGATGAAGAATTTGAAGAATGTTTACTAAGTGTTTCTGAAGTTTTATTTCTAGGTTTTCCCAGTGCTTCATTCTCTTCAGCAAGATTATTGTTGCATTTGTCCAGCTGCTGAGTATCTACTATCAAGGTTACTCCATTACCTAGTAAAAACAAATCAGAAGCATCACCACACTTTTAAATGCAAAAATATGTTGACTTGGGGTTTTTTAATACAGCCTCTAAGATACAAAATACGTGTTACATCCCACAGGACATGCACAGACATCTGCCCATATCCACACCCTAAATCCATGCAGACACAGGTGAGTGCATCCCTGTGTGTGGCACTGTAGGCCAGCACATCCCAGCACCTATTCCTGATAGGATCCATTAATGCACTGAGCACTGCCCTTGGTTTGAGATGGAAGTTAGGGACAGAAGACATGGAAGAAGGCAGTAACAAAGTTCAGATGTGCTGCTGTAGATTGTATCATGCCATGCTTCAACAGCACTCAAACACATAGGATTAAATTCTGTTCCTGTATGCCCAACACTCAGCAACTATAATTTTTCTTCTGCTGGAGCTGCTAGGATCAGAACTCCAAATAAGCCTCACTGCTTTGTAGGATTTCCTACATTGAAAATTCAAGATACAGAACTCTCATATCTCACTAAGCTCTGTCTTAAAAAATAAAAGAATTGGAACTAAAATCTGTACTAAATCAACAAGACAACCACTATTACTGTCATCATTACTTTCCTAATATGGGGTTATTTTTCTTTTTTTGATCGCTCTTTTATCTCAAATAAGACACTTAGGAGGTAGAGATTTACATAATGTCCATGCACATAGGTAGCTAAGAGGGAGGTGATGGGAGCTCCTGGGACTGAGCACCAGCTGTCTGCCACCAGGGCCTGCAGGCTGACAGCTCAAATGGCACAGAGAACATTCATCTGACAAATCACTAACACAAGTTCTAAAAACAAGTAAACAAAATCCCAGCCAAGCCAAAAGAATGGGTCCTTGCAACACCTTCTCTGATGATTCGTTAACAAGAGAACACTTCTGATAGGGAACATTCTAAAATTAACTGGAGAGTATTAAAATTAATTCTGGTTTGAAAACTTCCAGACAGCAGATACACCTGCACCAAAAGAGAGCAGCAACTGGCTGCTGGGTCAGAAGATGGGCAGTGGATTAAAGGTGATTCAAAAGGGCATTGTCACCAAGTTCTCTGGCTAGATTTTGTGTGTGTGCATTTGTTAAAAACAAGATCATGATTGATATTTCAGGACTTTTCTGTTTAAAAGACTTATTCCACTTATATAGTTAATCCTGGCTTCCTTGCCAATATATGGTATGTTAGACTTTAAAATGAAAACTAAAAATGCAGAATTTAAGGATTCAGATTTAAACTAGCATGCCCAGTCATTCTTGTTAAAACCTTGTCCACATTTAAAGGACAAAGGAAGTGTGACACTGACGATGTCATAATTTAAACTGGAAGTTTTTCCAAAGTCTTTCTTTGGAAGGCAGCACTCTTTACAGACCTCTCTACTGACCAAATCTATTATAGCACAAAGAAGATGGGGACATTTTACTCTTATATAAATCTGTCTTTTCTGGATGAAAAGTCAGGAATACTGAACAAAAAAAGGAAATTGCTATTAAGATGCACACGTCGATTTATGCGAGGCAAAAGCAACAACAAAATCTATACAAGCAAAATGTGCAGGAAGTTTCCCCCTCAGCCCTGCTGAGTCAAAACTCACCATTACATGAAGATTCTGTTCTGCTTTGCATTCCCCACTGCTTAGATATCCAGTCTCTGTAGGTGGCCACTTCTTGTGTTACTCTAATTATTCTCCCTAATATACTGCAGACCAGGAAAGAAACAAAACCATCACCACAATTAAATTTACCAAACATAAAAAAACACAAGCAATAAATGTCTGAGAATTAGACTTGGAGACTTTACCTTTCTGTTTCGTTGTTAGGATAATATTTAGCTATGGGGGAAACGGCATGGCTCAGAACAACATAGGCATAATCAAAAGCCTGCTTCACTTGCATGGCACCATAGGAACTCCTCCCAACATCATTACCTTAAAAGAAGAATATAAATAAATGAGTAAGATTGAAACTGTGGTTATCACCTTTCAGGCAGGAGACAGCAATCTGTTTTAAAAATTGTCCTTATGTCCCAACTAACTGCAGCCACCTCTTGTAGCACAGGATTAGCATAAAGCATAAATATTTGCAAGAGCTTAAAAGACCTACAGATATTTAGATATAAAGAAGTCCAAACCAGCAATTCTCTGGGTAACAGTACAAGACATGAAGAAAAAAAAAGTCGTGCAGTGCATCTATTAAACATTGAACAGTACTGTTATTCCATTTTGGTTTCTGAGGATACCTGGCTGTAATGGATCCTCGATGTACAGCATTGATGGTCTGTAGCCATCCAACATGCTTTTCTGCACTTCATCCTTGGCAACATAAGAGCCACCATCCTTTATTCGGATTCCAGTCTTCAGATAATTGAAGTGACGTCCATATAATTCAAAAAACTCTATTAAAAGAACACCATAGTTGGCATTGGGCATACAGGCATCTTCCCTGGGATGCAGCTATTAAGAAGAGAGAAAAAAAATTCATTCTTTTAAGACTTCAAGTTTTTATCTTTTTCACAGAAAACATGTCTAAATACAGTAATAAATAATAATAAAAGAGGTATGTCTAAATATAGTATTTTCCCTTGATAAAGTAGTTTTGCATCTTTAAAATAAGATGCTATGACAACTTTTATAAAATAACTACATCTTAAAAAGAAAAGGCTGTCAAGCACTAATCTTTTTGCATTTGAATTTTTAGTCCAATAAGTGAACTTCCAGCACTAATGGCAGGGTTATTGTGAAAAAGCAGATATTTGCACCTCACAAACCTGGGTCTGCAATACAAATACAGACTTCTAATGTGCACAGCTACATACAGGATCCCCTCTGCTGTTAAGTAAGCAGCCTGAGAGACTGTGAAGTAAACCAGCTCAGAATTGTAAGAGATATGAAACCTGACTTTTTTTAAAAATTGTATTTTTAAATGACCAAATGAAGTGCTGTTAGTCAACATAAGAAAAAAGTGGATTTGGTGAAATTTTGGCTTTAAACTATATGCATCTTGTCCTTATTTCTTTTGTGCTCAGCAGGGAACTGCAAAGGCATTCAGCAAACACCAAGCTCTACTTCCAGGCTCAGGTTTTAGAGAAATTGCAGTCTGGAAAAGTATGGACATACACTTGCAAACACATATGTTGTAACACAAAATGTTACACATAACATTAAATTCAGGAAAAAGAACAGGGCTGATACAGCCAGAAACCAGCTACTTCATATTTGTCCAGTATTTCCCTCCCCCAGGCACAACCATATAGATTTAGCTCATGCATTTTGTTCTATTAGATTTAAGAGAAAGCTGTAAAACGTGTTTGTCTGATATCAGCTTAGAAATCCAGAGAACCAAGATTACACTGCATTTGTGAAAGAACACACAGGGTGTATGACCTGGAGACTAAGTGTCATAAAGGACAGCAGCAGCTAGCACCAACCTTATGGAACTTGTTCCAAGATAGTTATACAATATTAAAGTTGTTTTACCATGAATGACACATGTCATATCATGTGTGTCAAAATCCTAACTATCAGTGCCTGGCATTGGTACACCAACAGATATTCCAAACTTATTTTGTACTGAAAGCATCAGCATTGGAGAAAGAACAGAAGACAGGGTAGGACATATCTAATTTTAAACGAAAAGGGGGTGCAACTTCAAAAATGATAGCCTAAATGATTAAATTTAAGGGTTGATCAAATTCCTTCTTAAGGTCCTTATGCACCAATAGCATTGATGTTACATTGAACTTACCTGAAGGAAACTGACAGCCATTAAAAAGAGACTATAAGAACCAATTCCACCTGTAAATACTTCATTAAGGTCCCTCTGCAACAGGAACTGTTTCAATACTAAAACTAGAAATGGTAACACAGGATATTTCTGAAAGAGAAAAACGCAGCTGTTACAGTACTGTGATGCATGCATACAGTGGATGCTAAGAGAGCATACTGAAACTATCTCGTTTAGTGTATTTTGTCTTAAAGCTATCTATAAATCCAACCTATCATTTTTAGTAACAGTGGAGAAGCCAATGCCCTGCCTGTGATCAACACGGGTATTTTACCTGTTTGACTCCGTTGGCAGATATTAACAACAGAAAACAGTTATTACATCATAAAATCTGAAGTATTTGGGTTGAATATATATATATACATACATACTTGCTTTTCTCATACAAGTGAAAAGTACAACAAAGGAAGAGCTGTGGAGATACCATATCTGTAACAAAACCTTGCTACACTTGAGAGCTAGCTCAAAGTGCACTGAGATTTCTGTCCTGCAAGTACTTTGGATGCCCAGAGTTAAAGAAAGCCCTTCAGAATTGCTTCACCCAGGTAACATTTTCAAACAAGCGAAATACCTTTGGGTAACTGATCCTTTAATGGGTTTATCTGCATGGATTCCCTTAAGAGGTGTGGAGAACACAGACATTTGGGACAGCAGTGGAGGCTGGGCTATGCCTGCACTCTGTACACGCCCCACAGGGGAGGAGCAAAAGAAGCTCAATAATATTACTGCTGTTACCAACACAGAGCCAAAAAGTTCCTTAGTGTCACAGATGAAATGTGGGTCATGATGTCTGTGACTGCAAAAAGACTAAAGGGAAAGAAGAATTCTGCTGAGAACTTCTCTGCATGAGCCTTATGGTGAGTATTGGGAGCCCTATTTAACTAAAGATTCCTAACTAACTAAATGAAGATTTTGAACTATTAAGAACTTCCAGTCACAAGCTGAAGTGTTGAATATCAGTATATACCAAAATTGAAAGATGAGATTTTTCTTAGAAAACTGTAAACCCTTAATAAAGGCTCCAACTGCCTCACACTTCCTAAATAACCTGGATGAAGAGAAAGAGGCATTTCCAAGCCTAATGCCAAGTATGACACTCAGTTAGGCATTGTTATGTGGGACAAAATAAGACCCAAGAGAATGCCCTGCAAGTGTTTTATAGAGAGAACACCACTGAAGTCACTTGGCAAGAACACACCAAGACTTCTCCAAGTCAAACAGAGGACCCTCCACAGCAGCACAGCTGCCTGTGCCACCTCTTCCCAGCTGCCCATGCTCCAGGCCAGCTGTGGCACAGCTGCACAGCCTTGGCTCAGCCTGCTGGGAGAGCAGCCCTGTGGGAAAGCAGCGTGTGGGAAGCCTTGCTGGGAGTGCCTCCACTCTGCTGGAGAGCTGCTCCCCATCTCAGCTGTTCCTGCACTGTCAGCCCGAGCCATTGGTGCTGATCCTGAGCCTAATCCAGGCCCTACTCACAGCCCCCACATCCTCACTGGCCACTGCCCTGCCAGTCTGGGAGCTGACCCCGCACTGGCACCAGACCTGCTCTGCTCTTTGTGCTGGGGGTGCCACAGGGCTGCAGCCCTGCTCCTGCTGCCCCACACAGCTCCTGCTCCATCCCCAGGGGCACAGACCCCTCTTGCCCCCTGACCCAAGGCCAAAGGGTCACAAGTAACCCAGGCAACTTGATTTTCTATGCTTTCACACACAAAAACTCCTTCAGGCTTTCATGAGAAGACTATCTCCCATCTTGAAATTCTGAAGTGCATAGTTCAATGAACTGCAGGTTTTAAAAGAGCAGAACACTTAAAATTGCATTTTCCTTAATTATTGTACCATTAAAACTACTCCACATTCTGCCCTTGTATTTTAGTATCTTCATTGCTTTTAAGGCAATATACCTAAAACTTAAGAACATCCCTCAGCATTATCAGACAACAAAGAACAACAGAGTAAAAGTGCATCTCTAGTAAAGGATGCAGTCGAAGTAAAACAGAAAATAAAATTAAGTTATTAAATACTCAGCATGTAGTTCCATGAGAGTGTTGCCTAACCTTGATAAAATCTTTGATGAGCTGGGCTGCTTTAACCCCGTTCTGTACATTAAAGCTTATATCAACTTTTACTTCAGTGAAGGAATCTGTCAGTTTAATAATAGGTACCTGCAAAAGAAAGATAAAATAAGTCAATACAGATTTCCAAGACACACTTGGTTTCCTTTATAACTTATATGCACCAGTAAACCTGAAATTTTTCATGAATTTATAGAGAAGAGGTAGGCAGTGAAATCAGGACTCCTATTTATGAACTCATTCACGTTGCCAATCTGTTTACATAAACTTTGCTTTTCTAACTCATAAATGCTATTTTCAATTTACTGTCCTGCTGAACAGAACTCAGTGCTTCACCTCCCAGGTGATTTATTTTGGATTGGTTTGGGTGAGTTGCTGTTGCAGCAGCTCAGCTCTGGTGGGGACCACGGACAACAGGAGGAGATGAACACTGGAGGAATTCATAGAAATCATCCTGGAGACATCAGAAATGACACAACTCATGTCACTGGGGTCATCATTTCCTCACCAAAATGAACTTCATTCAAGAAGTACAAGATATGGAAAGTACTCTGATGTATCTCCACCTGAGTAATTGCCAAATTACCTCTCTCTACTAATAACAGCTATGACTTAGGTGCCTCAATACTCTTACAATTAGCAAAAGGTAGGAAATTATAATGGAATTTTCTATTTTTTGCAAGACATACCACTACCCATTTAGACAAGGCTTAGTACTTCTTTGTGAAAACTGATTATACATGCTTCCTTGCAAAAAGAAATTACTTACTTATGTAAAAACTCAGTCCAGAAATGCCCTAGTTTAAACACATCAATGCACAACACTGACTAGTCCAATGTCTCTTAAAAGCAACATGTTGTGCATATGAAATATCAGACAATTTCCACAATAGAAAAAATGTTTTTGTTATTGTACTATCAATTATTTTGTCAGTAATAAAAATCATACTAAATAAAAAAGTTCTATGTGTTCTGTTTCAATTTTAATATATATAATAGTTTCTGCTTATGAAAATTCATTCTTTTAACCAACATCTTTCTTTGATTAGAAATTTAGCTTAGAACAAGGAAAATCCCTCTTTCCCCAAACTTACAGTTGCTTTATCTAAAACCTTTACTGAGTTTTCATCTGCTACATTGTGCTTTCTAAGAGCTTCTTCCAGGGTCCAAAGAGGTAATGTCTCCCATTTTCCAAACACAACTAAATCAATATCACTGAAATAGGAAAAAAAAATTCATTCAAATTAAAAGACCAATACACTTAAAATACAAACAATTGACATCTATATATAACTTGAATAAAGCTGACAGAACATAGCTTAACCAAATAATTAATTCTGATTTTTCTGAGGAAATGGTTGGAGATGAACTCTTATACTTGGGGAAATACAGACCATTTCAGTTACCTAGAGGAGGGGACAAATAAACATAAATCAATTAGGCTGCAAAGCCAAGATGAGTCCCCTCAGGCCACACTGTGAGCAGAGGGATCAGCTCCTCCAGTGTGATTCAGAGCAAGAAATGAACTTGTTGTGAATCACCACCTTCGGGCTGTATTCATCAGGAACGTTGATTTAACAGTCTGACACCAAAAGAAAAAGTCCTCTTTCCCATCCTCTACCCTCAGATGCATGACCCTGTGTCCTCCTTTGCTCCAGATCTGGTGTTCACCTAATCCACAGCAAGTCAGTTCAACTATTAATGGGTTTGGCAGAAACCTTCTTCACCCCCCCTTTAAAGAGCCCACAGAACATTCTGGGGTAATTTCCTGCTCTTTGAATCTCTAAGTTGGTTTTCTGGATGATCAGAGCACCAAAGGGCACAGGGTAAACTGCTGGCCTGTAGAGCCAAGGACAGGGAGCAAGGAAAGGGAGAAGAAAACATGGCAACTTGGACTTCAGGAAACAACAAGCTATTAAATAAGACCAAGCCACCTAATTAACTTCACTCACTAACTCAGCTCCTTGAAGGGGTGTCTCCATCCCACTACACTTCCTCCCTATGCACACACATACTCATTTCACTACACAGGGAGGGAGCTGACACCCTAATTCAATCCCTGAACTCAAATCCAAAAGGGGCTGGTGTCACATCTCAAGCCACTGAGGGCTACTCTGAGACGCTGAGCTTCTCCATTTTTGCTCTCCAAGTCCTTTGATTTCCCTGCTTGGCCAGGAACATGAAGGAGGTGAGTGTGTAACCCTATAGTTATGCTAGCAGGATGCTTCAGTGATATGGAAAATTGTGTAACAGAAAACACAGAAAAGTTTAGAAATACTTCCCCCTGCAACAGATTCTATAGATCTGCTGATTGACAAACATTACTGCTTTAACAATCCCAAAGAAATACATCTGCATGGGATGAGCTGCCTCCTGCCAAGCAGCAGCTCAGCCACAGACATTGGGTTGATAAGGACAGGCAGCTTTCAGAAATGTGCTCAAAACTGGCCTGGAGAGCAGGAAACACTGCTGGACGTTTCTGATCTAAACTAAGTTAGTGTTAAACCCACTTCTGACAGGTAAAAATGAGACATTTTTCTGATGCACATCGAGCTCTGTTGCCACCTTGAGCATAGATACTGCCTGCAAAGGGACACAGAGATCCAGCAGCAAAGCGACTGTGTGCCCAAACCTTCAACAGCAGCTGAAGTTAATGGATATAGAGCAAATCCCAACAAAGAGACACAGCACTAAAGACACACTTCAGGCCTTTCTGAATCCCAGAGCCTGAAATCTATACAAACTATTACTGACAGGCAGGGAAAACCTAGGGCAAAGGAAAGCTTTGATAGAAGGCAACCATGAATTAATGACCAACACACAAATAATGACTATTCTGAAAGTTTGGCAAGCACTGCCATAGGAAGGTTTTCTGTGGGTTTATGTACTGTATTTGAAATATCTGCATTTTTTCTCCCCCAAAACCTCACCTCAAGAAAGGTGAAACAAATACTCAAGAAAGGCAATATATGACAACAGAAAGCAATCAAGCAAATATAGTAAAATATCCATCAACTGGCCAGGAATATCTCTCTAGCACTACCAGCATCAAATCAACTTTAATTAAGCCTATTTAAAATAAAATTTTAAAAGGCCAGGAATGAGACCAAATGTGAAAACAGTGAGTATTTGTACATCTCACTTCTGGCTTTACAAACAAAAACAGAAATTAGACTTCCTTACAACTTCTGAAACTAAAGCCGATACTAAAGCATGTGTCAGGATCTTTCTTTTATAAATAGGGATAAAACAATGATGAGGATATCCCTCACTTGCAGTCAGTACTAGATGTCCTCCTGGTCCCAAAGCATGGAACTCAGTTCAAAAGTTATCCTCAGATTTATGCTATTTAAATGTGTTTATCCCTTGCAGCCATTTAAACCTTTCACTCCATTTCTGTTTAGTTGTCACAAATACTCACAAATTCTACACAGAAGATACCAGTGTCATTGATTAAAGACTCTTTATGAAAACTAGCAACAAATTTGGAAAAGGTAGATGTTGACTATTGCACAGATTTCACAAAAGAAGACTGAAAGAAAAAAACAATTCTGTAACATTTTCTCTTCAGCACTAACTTTAACAATGTAATGTTAAAGGTTTCCATTTACTCATCTGTGGAGATAAAATTTAGCCTTTCTTTACGGCCAACATCTTCTTTTGGTATTAATGAAGCCCAATCTCAATAAAAGCCTTTTTTGACCACATGGTAATTCAGATCCTTCTACTGATACATGCAAGATCTATATAGACACGTGTTAGAGTCAATAGTCTTATTTATTGTATTTCTGTACACTTTGCAGAGACCTAATAGCTTAACACTTTCTTAGCATAACAAGTGTTGTTGACACAAGTAACAAAGATCCTGGGAGGGCAGATAAATACAGAGTTACAGGTCCAACAAGTTACTTTTCTTTTGTATGGAATTTACACTGAAAAAATACTAACCTTGTAGGTAAATATAAACCAGTTTTAAAACTTCCAAATATCTGCACCTGAAACAGAACAAAAGGATACATAAGAAAACATATAGGAAGAAACAAGACATTTTTCAGGCTTCAGAAGACAATTCTATTAAGCTGCTTGTAAAGGCTGGCTATTGCTACCCTCCATTGGTAGATTTTGGTATTGCTAACAGGCACTCACTTCTGTTAAAGCATACTCATCTTCAATGTACTACAAACAGCTGATCTTCATTGTTTTTACTCATAAAACATTAATAACTTTGACCTTTCTAATAAAAAACTGCTTTGCAATGTAAAAATTGCTCCCATGACCAAGTTTGTCAAAAACCCTGAACCCAAGATTTTGAAATGCTTAACGATGACACAACATTTAAGAAAAACAGTTTATATGCTTTTTGTTTTTACACCTCAAAGTATTTAAGTATTTTTGAAGTTTAATGCATTTCTATTGCTTTGCATACTTTTAAAAAAATCAATTCTATCATGACCCATTTTTTTTCTGCATTACAAAGCAAGTAGCACAACTCTGTCTATTTCTGCTTAAACAACAAACAAAAGTTTCATAAAGCTTCACATCTCACAAAATTACTTTAGTAGCTGGATTTTTACTAGCACTGGAGGTGTAAATCATCAGGTTTCCCCTGTAAGCTGTCCAAAACCACGCTCTCATTACTTAGCCAAGCCTCGCAGGGAGGTCGGACTCATTTGCTGAGTCTCAAAGGGGGGGTTGGGGAGACTTCAAAGTAAAAAATATCTACACATTTGGTCTAATTTTCAGCCATTCTTCTGATCTGTTTCCTGGAGCCATCTTATATAGACTTGAGCATTCTGCTTTAATGAGTCTCATACAGCAGCCGGATTGCCACCTATTTGTATGTCAAGTGACCCACTTTTTATGTTTTCCCCTTCAGGATACATTTTCCTGTCAGGAGATAGGAAAAGATGATGTTTTTCAAGTGTCTTAATACTTTAGTAGATTAAGAAGCAGTTTGAGTGCTTCTTCCTGATTATTTTTATCACTTTGCTCCTCTTAGCCCCTCACCCCATGCCCAATAAAAAGTACATAGACAATTTAATATTGAAAGTTCATAGCTTCTCAAACTGGCAAAGACTGTGAGAGGTGCCACAGCACAACCATCAATAACGTACAAAAGCATAAAGGCATGACAAAGCTAAGAATGTAATAATAATTATCACTATTTTTAACCCAGGATAGTAATAAAAGTACCCTCTATGAAACTAGGTTCAGTCAAACAAGGATTTATTTGGGCACCAAAAACACCAGAAAAGTGCTTTTGCACAATAAAACAGCCACTGACGGGTTCGGAAAAACTAAATGTGCTTTGACATTATCAAACAAAATAGTGTGTTCAGCTGAACAGCAAAGAGAGCCTTTACTGAATAAACAACTCTGAAAGTATTCATAAACTTACTGATACAACATATATGACCTTTACCAAAAGGAATGAGACAACATCTGCTCTTGTACAATAATTTGGAGTTTGAGAAACACTGAACTATTAAAAAAGAAACCCACACCCACACTTCAACCACTCTCACAAAAACTAGAAAGACAAAAGAGGAAGGGTGGGGATATCAGAATACAAATTTTAAAGGATTTTAATTTACTATCAATTTTTGAAGCTCTGTAGCCATGCATGTATTTAAAGCACCCCAAACACAGAACACTATTATGGCTTGAGACATGAGCATTAGTTTTTGTGGTGTGCCAATGTTGCCAATCATGTTTTTATAGTTTGTGGACAGAGATCTATATTTGCACTCATAAAATAAATTCAGTCTTCACAATACTGTAATGACTCCCACTCCTCTATGTTATTGTTACTGTTTATCCCACATTTCTGTGAACTTTTTCATGTTAAATCCCACAGTTCCTGAAGGAGCTTTAATTACAGTATGTGTCCAAATACATGCTCACCGAGCAAAACAGACCTTGGAAACTCACAAAAGCTTGGTAAATTTCTGTTACCAACATCCCTCTGTCAAAATAACAAAAAAATCCACCCACAGCCAATTTAATCTCCCTTTCTTCTACATCTTTCAGTAGAATTTTCTGAAGTTTGTCAAACGAAATAGAGTTCATCTTTCCACTTTCATTCCCAATCATAGTATTTCATAACTGAAGTGTGTGAAGTATGCAACATTCCCTCTTTCCAGATCTATGTGGTCACATGGGCATGAAGCTGAGGATATTATGACAAATGTATGCTAAATTCGACTGTGTAAGAACTTATTTGTTATTTGTTGAACTTATTTGTAGCCAAATTTTCCTACTGAACTGGTCAAAAATCTTTGTCTTGAAAAGTTTTAATTTAAATGTTTTGGGTTGTTTGGTTTCAACGTAATTAAAGTATTTCTTATGGTCAGAGCCCGGCTGATGCCAAGAACAGTTCTCACTTACTAGGAATGTTTCCTTCTAAGCACATTCCCTTGAGTAAGGCAGCAAATGACACAATTGCAAACTTCTATAAATAAAGTAACAGTTTAGGATACCTAGGATACCCCCCTCCATCTGCTTTTTCAGCCTTTTCCTAAGTGGAACAGGGGAGGGGAAAAAAAGGATGTGCTCAGGCACATGCCACATGTACATTCTCTATACTTTTAAATTCATGAAGCCTTATTTTCCTTTTCTTGGTATCTGACCTTTATGCATTTACATATTTTTAATGTCTTACCTATGTGTTTAGTGAGAAACTACAAGCTAAATGTGTATGTTTAACTTCCAAGTTTATTTTAGCTGGTTTGGCTGCATCAACAACTCAAAATGAACAGCTTAAACATTAACTCATCACTTTACACTACAGCTAGAGCTGAGGACATTGGACCAGATAACACACCACCTTCTCAGAGCATGTACTCAAAAATTGAATCTTAGAAGTAGCTAAACTAACACAGATTTTCAAAGGTTAGTGATTAACTCAAAGGACTGAAAAATTACAACAAGTGACTGTCCAAGCTGAACACAGTTGAGTTCAGCAGTTCAGTTTCCAAGATGATCTGGCAAAGTAAGTTTTAGAAAAATAACATCACAGTAATGCTGCTGTCACCATTCAGTTTCCTTTTAGCCTCCAGAAAACGGAAGGGCATACAAAAGGAGAATTCTTCCTCAACGTAACAACTGCAGACAAAATGCAGTCGGGCTTTGAAGAACAGTTACTGACTTGAGAAAAAGGAACTGGCATGCTCTCGTCCTCTAACATTTTCAAGCACAGCAGAGAAAGACAGTCCTGGCAGTTTTAACTGGCACTAATTGAAAAGTGAACTTCAGTTTTTCAACTACACAGTGTGTGCTTCCTCTCAGTCACGTTACAGCTAAGCCCACTGGTCAGCTGTCACTTGTGTAGGGCTTTAATTTGCTTCCCCTCCTTAAATACCTGGTAGCAAAAAACTTTCAGCAGCTTAAAGAAAGACTATTTTCTCAAAGATGCAAAGTTATATATATACACACACACATATATATGTATGCTATATATGTATGTAAAAAGGTTCTTTAAAAATACAAAATGCTTTTACAGAGCAAGCCTATCCTACAGAGTATCTCAGGCAGCAGTATGTTCTTGTGCCCCATTCAAAGTGCTAGTGCTAACAGAGAGAGATCCCCTGGTAATTATTCCATTCACCCATTAAGACTAGTTAAGTTTGCAGCTCACAAACTTGCCTAGGAAACAGTAACATCTCTAGGCTGAAGCAATCAGTGGTTTTGGTGAAATCCTGTCCTCCAAGGCACTGGCAGGGTGTATCACAGCATACACTGTTTCGTACCCACACTATTACCTGTCAGACCACTATTCCTGCTCTTGATTAGGGTCCACCTGACTGTTTCACCGGGTTAGAGAGCTGTGCAACACCTGTGGCACATGCTGCTCTCTTACACAGTTCCCATGGTAAGGTTACTGCATTTGCTCAAAGAGAAAATTGCCAGATATGTGGAGTAATGACTCAACCACCTCCCTCCAGCTGTGCACAGGCAGCAATCAGAGTGCAGAGTGCTCCTTCCATACCATGCTCACTGATACATCGTCATAACAATAACCACTTTGAAAATGTGAGTATATTTTACACACTAACCCACACACCACATACATACATCTTATACAGAATTCACATTCTGTCTTATTCTGCCAATTTCTAAAAAGGCACTCAAAAAAAACCAACAGGTTAACAAGATTTGAAATGAACAGTGGATTTAAGTCACTCATGTCAAAACACTGTCTTTTACTGTGGCAGGATCAAAGAGCATTCTTTATACTAGAGATTCTGCTGTCTGAATCTGGTTTGCTATTCTGGCTAACAAGCCCTTATTTTCAGCTACTGTTATCTACAAATAGATGACTACAGCTAGAAATTTACATTCTGGAAATGAACACAATATTAGTAGAAGAATACAATTAAACTAGATTCAATTATGCCAGAAATCCAACTGTGTCTCCATTAAAACCATATTGACTTATAAACCCAACCTCTCTTGTCTTCTTTTTAATCTAACCTTTATCAAAAAAAACCCCACAGCTCTGCATAGGAGAAACTCTTTGTTTTGAATGAGTATGTACTAGCAAAATCCCATCTTCAGGGGAAAGAGGCATTACTAAAGACATTTTAAGCTCAGCACAGAGCTCTACAGACTTGTTTCTTCCTAAACGCAGACTTTTGGGTTTTATAAATTTGTAAAATATATTGATTTAGTACAACTGCCCATTAAAAATACCATGGTCTACGTAATGTGACATTGTCAGTACACCATTTTAACAGATTTATTCAAGATCACAGGTCTTTGGACTAAAAGCCCTCCTACTAAAGATAGGAGTTTCAGAAGATTTTTTTAAACACAATACATGCATACACGTCTGATATGTTCCCATTCATCTCATCAAATAAATATTCATGACACTCAACATTGCCACACCTTGTCCCTTTTTTTGACTACAGCAGGACTAATTTGTCTTTAGTCCTATGTATGACAGAAAATGTTACCCCGTATTATTTGAGAGAGATCACCTCTCTAATTTCACCAGAAGTCTTTATGTTTAACATGGAATAAACAGAATTTGCAATATTCAATATTTCATACAGTAAACAGGCACAAAATGTTGCTTTTACATATTAACAAATAAAACAGTGTCCTACTCACATCTGCATTAGGCCAGAGCTCTTTGATAACATTTTCTATTCTGGTCACCACTTCCATCCGCATTCTCTCTTCTTCAGGTCTGGGAGACATATACTTATAAAAGTCAATGATTTCTTCATGAAGACTAAGAAAGAAAAAAAAAAAAGAAAGTCAGGAAAAAACCCACATGCAAATGAAATATCAACTATTCTAACCAAAAATGCTTTTTAAGCTCCTAATTTCCAATTTCGTTAAGTTTTAGAGCAGCACGTCATTAAAGGAAATCCACATTCACAACACTTTGTAACATTTAGTTCCACATTAGCTTCTTATGCCAACAGGTCAATATTGCACTTGATTTGCTAAAAGCATGGAAGCAAATCTAAATCCAAGTGCCTTCAATTCACATTGAAAGTCACACTCTATTCTAATGCCAGCATAACACAGAAATGGTTCAGTCTTCAACTAAGAACGCAGCTGTAGCTCTGAGTACACACTTCACAAAAATTTAAACAGGAGGTTTTTAGCCAACACTTCCTAGTCAGCCCCTTGGCACCAGGCAGGGAGTTTCAGGCTGCAGTCTGTATTCAGTACCACGCTTGCAAAAGTTGACAGTAATTGTGCCAGTACTAGAGCTAGAAAAACTGCTTCTTTTACTGCTTATAGAAGTCACATAAACTAAAAATGTACTCTCCCCCCATAACCCCAGAAAATAAGTAGTACACATGCAGCAGCAGTTGCTCAGGAGAATAAGTGACTGACAGACAGTTAACCCATATATGATTTACCATATTACATGTGTTTTTCATTGTCAGTAAGTTATGTTTAGCTTGCCTGTAATGAGAGCTGAAATAAAAATGTCTTCATACAGTGCTACAAATTTCTGTACTTCTGTAGTACTAGATGCACATCATCAACTTGACTAATAATGTAATTCCAGCCACAGAGTAACTAAATTAATTTCATTTGTTTCCTGCAGTGACCATTATAGTAATAGCTAGTTATCTTTTAAGAATGTATTGTTTCTAGTTACCAAGTACAACTGCGTCTTTCATTAAAGCTCTGTGGTACCACCAGAGGAAGGCAATTTATTAAGACCAAGCCCTTAGTTGAGATGGGGAATCTAATACTTCCCTACTGCACACACACTTAAATAAATCAAATGTTAATAACTGGAAGCTTATATAGGTGTCAACAAAACTGTTTAAAATATCCGAGAGTTGTGTTTAACAGAGTCAGAGCAGGCAAAGAACTCAAACCACCTGTGTTAAGTTCTTCCAACACTGCAGTGTTATGAACAACACAAGCTTCTCTCCCTCCACCCCCAAGTTAGGGGTAACAGTCACAAAAGCCTGGCAGCTTGTGGTGGCCTCCACCATGACTCTCTATATAGATAAGGCTAAGAGAAAAACTCCTCTGACAGAGGAAATCTCTTACCTCCTCCTACAGCTGCTTCCCTGCTTTTCCTTGGAAGCTTATATCCTGTAGTTAATGTGCTTACACCTTACACTTACACCTTACACCACAGGCTACTCTGCCTTCTGCTTCTCAGCTATCTCCTGTTCTTCTACTCTTCACTGCTATTCCATGTGTTGGCATTTAAACTTTCTAACAGCTACCTTCACAGTGCAAGTACTGGATTCAGGTGAGAAGTATGTGACAAAGGACAAGCTGAGCACTCCAATGACCAAGTTCACTCTCTGGCCTCACTGCCAGTCATATGTACTGAATTGCTAATTTAGTTTCCACATGGTTGACCATTAATCTAGCTTTCACAACCAGAAGAAATAAGGAAAATGGGCAAAACCCCGACAATTAAACTCCTGAAAATATAAATTATTTTTCAACTGTAATTTGGTGAACCACCTTACAGGAAGACCTGGGAGTCAGGTTGTCTTTAGGGGGTAAACAGTGGGGAACTAATCAAGAAACACAGCCCCATTTTTGTCTCTGCTCCTCTGGACTAGCTGGAGCAGATGGATTCCATCCACAGGGCACATGATTTTGCCCCAGAGAAGTGTTTTCAGCAAGGACTGAATGCCCACAAGCACTGAGAGCCACAAGGAGCAACACCATGTTGTCTGAGGGCACTGAATGGCATGAGACATGCTGGGATGATCCAAGGGAGCATCCCTGGGGAGAAATTCACGCGTGGCACAGCACAAATCCATAGTGCCCATCATTAGTGGGCCCAGCTGCTCCTGGGCTCGTGCTTTATGGGAGTTAATTGTTGCCCCGTCCCATCAGGGAACTCTGAAAGTACAAGGCAATCAGAAAAGAGGTCCCCAAAGTGCAGAGAGCCAAGCCATACAGACACTGCAGTTCTCAGGGCACTGCTCTTTATTAACTCCACTGACACTCTTAATCGAGATAATTATATCAATTGGTGCACTTAAAATAATGATGCGTTCTCAGAACCAGATGTATCTCTTTTTCTAAATATAAATAACAGATGTCTGTATTTCTTTGAATGGGATCCTTCTTATTCTTAGGTAGTCATGAAAAGCTTTATGACAAAACAAAAAATTAAGTTACCTGCAAATACAAAAATTCACAATGTTACGTTCACATTCTGTGAATGTTCAACATTCACAGAATGTTAGTAAACACTGCACATGTAGAAAAAAATGAAACCTGAACTTTTTCAATGATAGAAGAAAGGCTTAAAGACTACTAGAGAGAGTTCTCATCAGCACTCCAGTTGGAAATAGTACAGACATATCTGTGTTTCATCTGCTGCAAGACTGCCCGCTGCCAGGACCTCCTGTGCTGCACAGAGCCATGGTGTGCAGAAGGCAGGCAGAAACTACAGGGGCTCAAGACTACACCTGGGTCTGTATTGCCCTGCCCAAAAACAGGCTGCTGCCAAAAAATAAGGGAATGATTAATTAAAGCCAAGACAAACAGAAGTAGGCACACGTGGATTTCAGAGCAGTACAACATGACTTAGAGGCGTGACTCCAGTTACTGTGGAGTTAACTCATGCTGTATTGAAAATTAAAACTCAAGGTTATTCACTGTCTTAATCAACATTTATTATAGTCACTGTTTTTCAAAACAATTTGTTAGGATTAATGGAGTCTGTTTACAAAAGTCTCTAGTGAATTTTTCTATATTTAGCCAAAATGAAGATCAAAGAGACTGAGATGTTCTTTTTGGCACCATAACAGTATTTTATTATTAAATTATTTAATACCATTACATTCATCAGTAATTTCAGATAAAAGTTCTTAAAAGGAGACTTGTTTATAAAAGGAAATTACACCGTAACAAACCTGATTTCACTATTGAAAGATATTTCATTTGGCTTTATAGCCATACTGAAGCATATACTTAGCATGCATGGAGAGAATTCTCTGCCATGCATAAGAGCATTAGCTTGCCATTTTTGTTACAGCAAATAGGAGTAAACAAGTGGGTCTTTGTCCAGTACTGCAGGAAATCTTTACACATGGGGTAAAGTAAAATAAAAAGTTCTCTTATGCTTTCTCTAAACAGGCTTTAAAACAAAGTTCTACCTGCATCACACCTGTTTTCAAGTCTGGTAAGCTGATTCCATCAGAATTTCACAGAGAAAACAGAATTATAGAGAAGCCACTCAATTTCATTTCATGTTCATCTGAGAGGGACAGTGATGCATCATTAAAAAATAAACAATGGCTGCAAAAGTTGTAATCACAAGAATTATTTCCCATGGTAACATCACTGAATAGCCCCACAAGGAACACAAGACTGTGAGACTCAAGTCTTTTAGGTGAAAAGTCACAGCTTTTGTGGAGTGTGAGTACCATGGAACACAGTGTATTACATTACTTTCTTAGTTTGATCACAACTTACTTTATTTTGCAGCACAACTTGTGGGCTCTAAATGTACAACTCAGGAATTCTCAAGCTCCTTTACATAAGATGTTATTCTGGAGTATGAATCTTGATGCACGTCTGGCAATCAATTAAAAAATAATCAGGTATGAACAAAATGTAATTTCTGTTTGATATGCAGAGCATACAGATAACGTGGCCAAGCGCATACACTTACTGTGTGCACTTCAGCTACCTGACACCTAAACCAGCACAACTCTCTCCTGTTGCAAGAACTGGAACCAAGAGTGACACTGGGAGGGACATCACACTGTGAAACACAACTGGAGATACTACAAGTGTCATTTCCCTGCACTCAGATCCAGATGCAGAATAAATAAGTATCCCTCTGTCCTCACAGATTTTGGCAGCTTGGAGGAAGCCAGCCTGACTGAAACAGTGCCCAGAGCTCGACAGCCACACCAGTGGCTGCCCTGGGTGGGACCATTCCCTCAGCCCCCATTGTCCCAAGCAAGCTGAGCCCGGTCCTGGCTAAAGCAGAGCCCGGTCCTGCTAAAGCAAAGCAGCCAGCAAAGTCAAGATCATTCTGACCCGTTTTACTTAATCATAGCATAGCAGATAAGGGTTGCTTTGTGTGTCAACGTGCTGTATTCTACTAACCAGAATAATTGGTTTTAATTGAAAAAATTCCTACTTTGGTCATTCTGGAATTGTGCTATATTCCACTCTTCTCTGGCTCTTCTTTATTCTTCATTTCACAGGAGAAATTACACAGGCATGCATGTTCTAATTTCTCTCATCAGGGCGTTACCCATGGCTTCTGCTCCAACTGTTCAAAATTCTGTTCATCCATCCCAAAGAGCTTATCTGCCGTGGGCTTATATATTCCTTTGCACACAAAAGGCTATTTGCAACATCATTGAAGATGATTTAAAACAGTGGATATCAACTATACTCAAAAAAATCGTCCCGTATTCATGCACTACAGTTTGGTTTTGGCAGGATTTCTGAAGGACGTTTTATTTGCAGAATGATGAAAATCTAATTTAGAAAGTCTGTGGATGGTAGGCTGAAGCAAGCAATGAACACACAGGTGACTTTAATCCTCCCAAACTCTATGCTTTAAACTTTAAGTGTTTAAGGTATATTTGCAAAATAGTCCTGCAGCACTAAATGAACCCTTTGTATGTGAGTTTCTCAGGATAAATAATTCTTAAAGGACAGTATTTAATTGCCTCTCTCATTTGAAGCCACCTCTGGACTAAAAAAAAACAAATAAATGGAAGGAAACAAGGAGAAATACTGTAGAATTTCAGGATTATAACTGCCTTTGGAGAAGAATGTGAAGGGGGAACCTGAGGTATTTTAGTCACTGAAAGCATCAATACTTAAGAATCCAAACTGCATCCATCCCTTCACTCCCAGAAGGAAAGCTAGCATTGCACAGGAGGGAGAATAACTTCAGTTTGAAGCCTACAAAGGTATTTTACCAAGAAAAAGATGGTACTGGTAAATTCTGCCAAATTTTATAAAGTTTCATGAACTAAGCAAATCTTTTACCCTACCATTCATGACCTACTTGGTTCTGAAATAGTATTGAATAACAATTGTACTAAGGTAAAGATACAGAGAGCCCAATCCTCACTCTCCCCCTCACAACTGTGCTGGGGAATTCAACATTTTCCTAAATTAACCTTCAATTTTAACACTGATCTTCCACAAGCTTAATAAAATATTTTCTAGATTACTATTACCATCTATATGTGTTGAATAATGAAGTAGGAATAACAGCAGACACTGTAAAGATTACAAATTATTTTCCCTCCTACAAACTCAGGCAAAACCAAACATTAGAGTCCTGATGGGAAATGTAAATATGAAGCATCTGCTGAGGTCCTTTCCCTACCACCTGGGCCTCCATAGCAGACAAATCCTTTTAATATTTGCTGGCTTAAGCTACTGAAAAAAAACCACTTAACTGCATTTGCAGGTGATTTAATAGGCACTTAAGTTTCATGGTGACTGACACATCAGTCTTCATAAGAAAATAAAATTATGCATAATAAAGGAAACAATTTTCAAAAGCCTCAGAGACTCTGACCATCATTTTTTATATCCTTAGTTAGTGAACCATATCAATATATTATAGGACACACAGTAACCATATTTTGAGACACATATGCCCCACGGGAGCTTTAAAATCAAACATCCCAAAATATGTCCATAATAGCACCTTGACAAAACCAGGAAACCTTAAGGAACTGGGTTTTTGATATCACACATTTTTTCTTCAGTTCACCCATTTTAATTACAGCTTCACAGACCGCCTTTTCACAGTTTACCTAAAAACAGACATGCAGAAAAAACAGTATTCCACTGCCTTATGATGGCTAAACATCACTAAAAATCAGGATATCCACTGTATAAACAGCTTCTTAAGGTGCAAATGGAGAATTTCCCTTTGCAGACAGGTAGGTAAATGAGATTTATATCTGTCCCTGTCCATCAGAACCCAGGTGCTTGTCACCACTGTCAGGCTTCCAGACACAGGGTCTGTTATAACAGGATTACACAAACCAACCTAATCCATCCAGGGTAAAGTTAGCCAAGCTAAATCCCACCACCTTGATCAGCTCAGGTAAAGCAGCCACTTCTTCTCAGAGCTGTGGGGAGCCCAGGGAGGAGCCCTCACCCCTGAGCCCCCTCAGATGGCAAAGGGTGAAAAGATGCAAGCAGAACTCTTTCAAAGGGCACAGCTACACCCAAAAAAACACCTCTGGCAAGCACCTCTGGTAGCTTGCAGGGTTTACCCAAGCAGCTTGCCCTTTCTAACTAATATTTATTGTCTGCTGAGAAATTCACAGAACTGCCTCTTAGAATCAGGGGAGAGCAAAATTTCCACAAATATGTATACAATTTAGGAACCCAGATCTTCTTTAGTTCTCAGACTAAAGTTTTTTGGGATAAATCTGATCATGCTAATACTGAGTTTTGCAAACATGGAGATCGTTCGTTCATTTCCACCAATTAGGGTGGACTGATTATGCACGTTTCTTCAAAAGCTGTGGAGAAAAAAACCCCCACAAAATGTACACTACAAGACCTACACTTTCTAACCTGTGCAAATACTTAAAAGCCTATTTCTTCCTCCAATCAACACCCACTGCCCCCAAATCCCTCAAATTAATGTTGTTTTTTTCACTTATGTTCTGTATTTTACATTAACTTATGGGTTTAATTGCATCATAAAAGGCACTAAAATAGCAGAGCTTTATGGAACCACCATAGTGTAGTAGAGGCATTAAAACATTGGACAAAGAAGAAATGTGGACAGTTCGTTTTAATTATTTAAACTGGTATCTCTATCTTTCCAGTTTTTTATTTATTTTATAGACCTTTTGTTTCAATCAGCATGAGTGCTCGCTTCTTTAAATTGATTTGAGCTATTTCTCACTAAAATTCCAAATCATATGCTTTAGTCAAGAAGTAATGCAACAGACTCTTTTCCTATCAAGGTGAAAGTGAGCATTTTTTGTCTGTTTATAAATTTCATTGTGTGCTTTGCCTTCCTAAAATACACTTCGATGTACTAGAATTTTTCCTACAGGGAGAAAAATCCTACTGAATTTTAATTATAAATCAGATACTTGAATTAGTCTTAGCAGTAAGTGATTTGAAGTGTAACTCAGCAACTAATCCACTGGCTTTTAAATCCATGCCATATGCATGCTCAGTCTTCCTCTTTATTTTTACAGCATTTCCAGCAAAACATCAAATGCCAACTGGAAAGACTGTTTTGAGAAATACCCTTACTTCCCACTGGCTTTTTTTTTTTTTTTTAAATCACACTGTACATAAAAGCAATCTGGCTGAATCACTGCATGTGTGGGAATAACCTTCTATTTCTTCCCTGGAAAGTATCTACATACCATCCCTCCTTCCCATCTCTGTAAGCAAGTGCTGTGAGTCTGCTGCTTCTCTTCCCCCAGGTGATGGAAGATGCATTTTGCTAACAGAGGAGTGGAAAAAAAAAAGAGAGGAACTGCTACCTCAACTATCTGAAAGAAAAAGTACTTACAAGACAAAAAGATGAAGCAGGAGAAAAAGGTTTTGTGCAGGAAAAACAAAGTGGGAAGGGCAGCAATGGGAAGAAACTGATTTATTTCATAATGACAAAGAGTTCAACTCTAGTAATATCTAATTATCTTGAAACATACCAGTAATTCTGACATCTCCTATAAAAGACAGCCACATGGTTTTTCTTTAGCTCACTGGCAAAACAGTGTTAGTCTGCCGCAACAGTGGCACATACAGACTATGCAGTTTGCAACCTCATCTTTTAAAATACAGAGATACATATTTTCCAAGCCTTAAAGTGCAACTATTAGCATGCACTTTGTATATTCTGGAATTACAGCTTCAGGTAAATTTCCAAACATTTAAAACCACAGAGAAGCTGAAGGTATCTTTTTCCTACAGTGGGAAATTAGTAATTCCTCAGCCTGCCAATTCTCTTTGCTTAAAAAAGCAGTCAAAACCACCAAACAACAGTCTATAAGTTTGCTCTAAAACAAGAGCTTAACAAATAAAAGTAGCAATCAGTATCAGCACTAGTTCAATTAATATTAGCTAAACTTTCCCAGTAGAACAACAACATTTGGTTTTGTATTAGAGCTCTAACAAAAGCTACAGCTACTAAATTACTCTAAGACTCGAATAGCTCTGACCCCCTCTGAACCAGCACAACAGGTACAAGCAGGGAGTTTTAAAACAAATAAAGTCTATTACATCAGTTCTGCAAATCACACCAGGAGTGTTACTTTTAAACCGAACCAGAAGGAAACAGCAGGCCAGGTAATCTGCCTTTCTGTCTGTCTCCATAAAGCCAGGCAGCACAGATCTTTATAGAGCTCTAGCATATTGCTCCGATTTTGTTAGTGTAGTAAATATTATCCCATAAACAAACAATCTGTGACCTTCTGATAACTGGCACCACATGCTATCTGGGCAGAGGCGAGACAAACACACTCCCAGCAGACTGATGAGCACTGCTGGTGGATAACAGGCTTGGGAATAAACATCCACCTGGAAACTCTAATGGGAGCAAAAAACCTGCAGCACAGACCTTTGCCACCATGTGCACAGCAGCAGGTCACCCAACAGGAAGCCTGGCAAGCCTTGCACGGGGTTTTCTCACACAGATCAGTGTGGAGAAAACACTACTTCCACACACACACACTGGGCTCTGCCTGGCAAATATTCTTGTTTATGACTTGATGAATTATTTGACTTGAAAGATTAGTTAAATGAAAGAATGGAGAGCAATGTAATTATTAACTCCTGTCTCCTTCCACCACATATCCGCTTCAAACAAGCCCACTCTTGTCCCCAAGAAGGAGGGGACACTACCAGGTTTACCCTGCTCACCTCAAAGCCAAGACAAAAGGCAGTCTGAGGTCCAGGTTCCACACTTGGCTGCACAGATCATTTACACCCTGAGCACTGTGCTCACTCCAGAAACCCTCTGCACATCCATCTGTGCTGCAAACCTGCTTTGTAACTGCTCAGTAGGCAGGGCAACCAAAAACAGAATAAAAATCTGTTTCCTTCAGGAACATGGGATCACACTGAAAATAATTTAATATAAAAATATTAAGTCCAGTAACTAGCCACAGTTGCAGTTCATTAATAACTTTTCAGCTCCAGAGTAAGAACATTTTCAAATTAAATCTGAAGTGTCAGAATGCCATCTGGAAAGTCAATGCAGAATCCCAAGCCTTTCCCTATATCTTCTTATATCCCTATATCTTCTTATATTCAGTCTTTTGGACAGTGGGGGTTTTGTGGGTGTTTTTTAGAGGAGGGATTTTTGCACAGCATTTTGGAACATTCAAGGAATACAAAACAGAGCCCCAAGTTACTTTGCTACATTTCCTAAACCAGTATTATTCAAAACTTCTTACGAAAATATCTGAAGCTAGTAATTACAATTAAAACCACAAGGTTGAGTTTGTAGGTTAAATTTCTATTCCCTGAGCAAAATGGAGAGTGATCTCTCCATTACCAAGTTACCTGTTTTGAAACAAGTTTATCACCTGTTTATTACTTGTTACTTCGGTGACACTCTGCTACAGTACTAATACAAGTTTAGATGCACTGCTGTCATACCCAGGCAAAACAAAAATCACAGATGTAGCTCCCCCTCTCACTTCCAAATGCTTAAAATCAACTGCAGTGGGTGTACATTGAAGGAGGAGGAACAATCACACCTACTATGGTAAAGGTACAAGGAACATTTCAGGTAACTTTTTACTTTGATGAATTCTAATCTTTACAGTAGGGGTGTGCACAGTGAAGTATGTTCAGATTAAACAATGTAGAATACATTTTGGGACTCATGTAGTATTATGCTCCCTTAAAGATATATATTGCAAACTATTTGTTCATATTCTGATTTGTTCTCTTGTCCTCGGATACTCTTACTCACAAGGCAGGATGCACAGGTACCAGAAACACCATGGGCTGGGAGCAGTAACACTCTGAAGTTTTTTGGAGTCAACAGCTCCATTTGCTCTGCTTATCACCCCAGGATAGAAAGCTAAAAAAAAATAATAATCAAAAAAGGATACTGTCTAAGCAGATCACAGAAAAGTGTTTCCTGTGGTCACCACTATCAGCCCAGTGATAAAAATGCACACTTACGAGTTCCATGTTATGAAGTGCAAAAAATGCTTCTTCCTCTTATGTAGAGATTTAAATCTCATCCTTCCAAGTACCTGGAGAAGTTGGTCACTAACTAACCCAGTGGATCAAATCATGGATTTTATCTTCTTTATTGCCACTGAAGCATCAGCTAGTATATATGTCAGAAAATTACTGATATAAAAATGAGAATACTAGAAAATATTGCAATGAAATGCTTCCCATGAGTCCAAAATGTTAAAAGACCGACCCATACTAAAAGATGACTCTAAAGATTCCACACAGCTACCTCAATTGCTGGGTTTTGCTTGTAATAAAGACAGAAAAATCAGCACATGATGGAAAAAGGGAGACTTTTAATGGTCTGACTCAGACCTAGTATCACAAAGGTGACTACGGGAACTCACTCCAGCATGGGGCATCCCTGGCATGGCACACCTGCTCACACCATCCACATGTGCATTAACACATCTGTGCACAGTCTTCCAACAGAAGTAGCAAATGCAGAGTGAGAGGCTGTGCAGAGCTCTGAGAAACACCCTCACGATTCATCCAACTCACTTGCTGGAACCAGTCTCTAAAAATAATTCGAAGATTACACCAAAGTGTCCTGTGTACCCAAAAAATTAGTAGAAGACACAGCAGTGATCCTTGTAAGAGAGGTGTAAGAGGGTCGCTGTGAGCTCCACAAAGTGCAGAATCAATAGCAGCTGAAAGAGCACGTTTCAGCATGCCTGAAGCAGGTTTGTTTCAGAGGAGCAAAGGCTGAAGTGAATTATTCCAGCATATAATGTTCAGTGACTTGCTGCCTACGGGCAAATACCACATGGCACAAAAAAACAAGGGAGGAAGTTTGTTAATACAGTTATTCTCTTCTTTACTCCTAGGTACTTCTATGCCAGGAGCTGACACTGTTACTTACTGCCATTGAAACTTTTACCAACTGTTTGTGCCCTGTCACATTTGTCCAGGTTGCAGTAACAGCAGCTTCAGAGGATCACTGGTTAGTTCAAATTTAGATAGAAAAACAATGCAAATTATGTACAGTGTAATTACAAGAGAGCAAAAGAAGCAGGACTGTACTGTTCTTTCTGCCTCATCTCAAAAACTATCCCATAAGAAGCAATCTAACAGCTTGAGGAGGCAAACTTCTCTTCCACCTGATGTTGGAAGCAGAGGTACATGTAAAGAAGCTGCTTATCTCAATAACAAACTAGTTCTTCAAGGCAAATATCAACATGAAAATTTTCTCATGTGAGTACCTGCCAAGTGTGACTACTACAGCAGTCATTCCCCATGGATGAGCGAGTGTAAGATACCGAGTCTGAAGCATAACCAGAAGGCTGAGTAAATAGAAGATCCTCAAACATACGACTTGAATCACACAACTGGAGAGTGTGATAGAACAAAGCAAAAATTAAATAAAATTAACCTTAGGACCTAACTTTTTCAGCCTGACTCAGTAGTGTGACCTGCTATCGTGAGCATTATTCAGATCAAGACAGTTCCTCCACCACACTGTGTTTAACTCAATACTTTAACTGGCAGCTGTGGAAAGCTTGCCAACCAGGAGTGCCTCTGAATACATAAGAGATAAAGCTAGATGCAAGGCACGAGTCCTTCACACCACTCTCAGAAACGATATGCATACTTTAGATTAAAGCCAAAATCTTAGTGAGGGATAAGGGGGAGGAATGCAAATGCATAGAAAGGAGTATACTTTTTATAACAACTCTGTTGAAACAAAAAAAACCCTCAAAACCAGAACAAAAACCACTTGCTTTTTGTAGCACACAGGAAAATATAGCTGTTCCTGAAGTAACATAGGAAGCGAATAGCTCTAAAATTAACAGTGAGAATTAAGAAAGCTTAAGAAAGTAAGTTATCACACTTCCTCAGTCTAGCTTAAACACAGCATCAAGAGGGTCAGGCAGGGTCAACAAGCTTTGATTAAGGACTCCCTCTCTTCAGACTATGCACACTGACTCATAACAGAAAGATCAACACCTTAGTCATCACTCAAACTACAGCACAATATTCCTGCATGCTGTATTTTAGAGGACATGTAAAGAAGGGCTTATCTATACTTAATATTTGTGACAGGTTAATGCAAGTTCTTTCAGGTGTTACAGCATCCATAAACAAAGTAATTGTAAGAAATCACATGATACTTTCAATGAGTGTACTTAAATGTAACCAACAGTCAATCTACACTGAGTGAAGATGAGCCAATGCTGCTACTCATCTATACACCTCTCACTTATCACAGAATATTACCCTCATTTCCCTGATTTGTCAGTTTCTAGAGGATTTTAATGTTTGAATTTGTCCCTTATTATATTCTATTACTTGTAGAATCACAATACTATCTCCTCCACACTGTCTTAACATCTTCATATAGTGTTGGCTACTTCTCCCCTAAGAGATCACACTGACAAAACAGAAGAGTAGAGGTGCACAAACACTGACTTTGATTTTATGCCTCTGCTGCCACTGCTGTCCATTAAAAATCCTAAAAAATGCAATGCAAAACAAAAAATCACACAATGCATGCAATACAGTATGGTGATGCAGAATACCACACCATAAAGCCTTCTCAAGCAATTGTAGCAAGACTATTTCACTGAACATCACTTTTGAATAATTCAGATATAGATGTCACACCATGGAGGATGTTATGCGACCGTCAAAGAGGCTGATCTGGAATGAGGGCCGCCAAATAATCTTAATTGTCATCATGGGAGGAAGAAAATTAACAGATGTTGCATCCCAGCATAAAACAACCCCACCTCAGGCAGCCAGTTCCTCCTCACTCTGAGCTGCTGTGCTAGAGCTGCCCTCCCACCCGTGACCCACCCTGAGAGGCTGGCAGCCCCAAGGGACACGATCAGGGTGGCACAGTCTCGCACAGACTTTGTGACACAGCTTTAAGGGTCAGGAAGACAAGCACCAGGGACGGGCAGTATCAGGAGACCTGTACTGAATGCAGCAATACTGATGTCTTGGACTGTGATACAACACACGGTATCATCAATACAAAGTTCCTGGGAAGATTTATACCAGCTCTAGTTTTGTACAAACCTATAAACAAGAGTTCTGCTCCCTTGATTCATGTCTATCTCTTGTTTTGATATCCTAAGTTCATAGTATTGCTAGAAAAAAATCCTGCTGTGTTATCTATTGCTTAAAGTTACAAAATGATTAAAGTTCAAATTGCTCCTGCTATAGCTATTTGCAGCCTAGGAAAAACATCTGAAGCTCATATCGAGTTCACCAGCTTTACTCTCTTTTTCTTGCTTATAGAAATATTTCCCTTAGCCCCCATTTCTAGGCAAAGGCACAGAAAGTAATACTCAAATACGACATTTTGAGGACTCTTTGGCAGCTCATTCAAAAAGATAATTCAAAGAGAGAAACACTCATAATTTAAGAATTCCTAGCATGTTTAAATAATAAATTATAATTCCAACTGCCCACTAAGAACAGCAATAGCATTAATTTGCTTATAATATGTATTATGCCAGATTTTCACTGGTTGTGTTGCTTTATCACTACCAGCACAATTCCCTCCCTCAACACAACACCTAAACTGGCTCCTGCTGCCAGTTCCAACATCCAGCAAGGAAAGCATAGGAACCACTGTTTCACATCACATACAACATAAACAAAAAGCTTTGAAGCAACAGTCATCTCTGAAATGTTGGCATATGCATGATTTTGGGAGCACATACAGCTTATTGAAAGATGTGTTCAGAACCCCTACATGATGAGATCAACAAAAAAGAAATATTAAGTACTCCTATTATTGCCTATTCTATCATTTTAATGGTAAAGTTATGCACACAACTTCTGAAAACCACATTTAAACTTTCCAAAGTAAATTCCCAAAGTGAAAAACAGACTAATCATTCTATTTTAAAATAAATTATTAGAAAGCGCCCAGGAACAAAGTATAATATGGTGACAGCAGAAAAAAAAAATTGAAGGGGAGAAAAAAGCAATAATGTGCTCTCATGATGCAGGTCTCCATCTATCTCTGTTTCCTAGTACTGACAATATGATACAGGCTTGCTAAAACTGACCTTAAGCTGACAGTTTGACAATTAAAAAATCAGAATTACAACCACAACATGGTTTAATATAATACTAATAAAGATCCAGGGTGAACAGATCCTCCTCCTTCAATGCAGACTGCTGTGCAAAACACACAGCGGCTCTTGGGAATCAGCAAGCACACAAGAGGCAATGACACACTCTTCCTATTACTTAATATAGACATCTCCATCTACCAAAAAAAGTCTGCCAAACTTCTGTTCCTTATATAGCCACTCCAAGGTATATAGGTATCCAAGTCCCAAACAGAAGATATGAATTGAAGAAAACAGAACAGTTCACAAGAATACATCCACATGCTGTTTCCTTGCACATGCAGAAATCAGCAGCCCCTGAAGTCCTCCTTAAACTGTTTAAACAAAACATGCCAAAATGTTGGCCCTATTCCAAAATCCTGCAGCCTCAAGTAATATTGTTATATAATATTCACCACATATTTCTCAAAAGGTTTCCTCCAACTGCCTTTAGTCTGCATCTTCATCCCTAGTAAGCCTGTTTCTCTCTCCCAGCCCTTCCAAAAGAAGTCATTTCTTACTACAGGAGGCTGTGGGGAAATATCGGGTTTCACTTCCATAAAACCCAGCTGACTGCCTCCAAGAGCTGCACAAGCTGTCACAAGGGTACTGCCAGCACGGTGCTGTGGCATGACTCAGGACGAGACAGAGAGTGACAGTGGATCTCATCAGACGGGTGCAAGAGAAGGATCTGCACTCCAGTCACATCCCTGCTCTTGTACCTCACAGCCAGCATCCGCAGCCACGGAGCGAGCACAGAGCACTGCTCCAGGAGGACTTCTCAGGAAGCAAGCACATTTGTGTCTATGGATTCTCCCAAATAACTGCTTTTTACATTCACCTGCAGCCTATGTTTTAATGTACCTGAGTTCACCAAATCCAAAACACACGCAACTGTTCTAACAGAGGATGCATGAAGTCATGCACACACCTTGTTGTTTCATCAGAAGTCTGTGCACAAAGGTGTTTGTTTCACCTACGTTAAGCTTTTGTGTCAAGTAATGTACCAGTAAATCAGGCAACAACTCTGCATTTGATTTAAGCACTTAAGAATATATGATGAAAACCAACACAAATTATTAGGATTTTATCAGATTTCCCTAAGTCAGGCATTCCAGCTGGTTTTACATTTTGCTGGAGGTTCTCTGCTCACACTACACTCAGCTCCTTCTGTTTGTGCTCCAGCCCACATGGAAATCATGCTCCCATGGCTGATACCATGCAAGGGCCTGAGCAGGCAGAACTAGGGACATGCAGGGTAAGTTATCACAGGCAGACAGCAGCCTTAGCGTGGCTCCATGTCCTCTGGTCAGCTCACATCTGGGACAACGGGCTTGTGTCTGCCTTAATGCACTTTGCTTCTTTCAAAAATGAGACTAAAAGACCAGAGAAGCTCACAAACTTCACATGAAAAACTCATAATGGAATTTCTGTAGCAAAGACTTACGGCTTTAAGCTACTTTCTTCCCTCAAGTAGTTACAGTTTTATTTCATGGTACTCTCTGTAATCCTGGGCAACCTGCTGGAAACCCTTATATTAAATAAGCAGAAGTCTGCTCAAGTCTGTGCTAACCAGTTCAGCAGCATGGGAGTGTGTGCAAGTCTGTGTGCAATCCCCTCCTGTGGGGGTCACAGGATTCTCTCCCTTTCAAGGCCAAGTATCCATCAGTACCTCAAAATGTGCATTCACTATTTCAAAATGCAGTCTTCTAGCTAATCTACATTTCTTCTCAGCACTATACACCACAAATTTACCTCCTTAAACGCACACATTAACTGGGTTCTTGCCTTCAGCTGCAGATTACTGTGAAAATAGCTCTGTAGAGAGTCCCAAATCCACATCTCCTTCCTGAGAACTGTGTAGCACTGGGCTCTTTCTTTTGGCACAAGAATCACAGAAACCTAGAGTAAATAGGCCAAACTTAAGTGCAAGTCTTTATTTTTGGGTTTTGTTGCACTTAAGGCTTCTCATTTCAGCAGTCTTTTTGTCACATTTTAGCCAGGCTCAATCTAAACACGTTAAAAGTGGTAAAATAGCCATTTCAGTATCCCAAATGCTTTTTCTTCCTTTCTAATTGTGACACTACTAACATCATTTACTGCTGCCCTTGAGACACACACACAGAATCCCATCCAAAACCCCCAACCCACACATCCTCCTACATCCTTGAGTTTTGCTGCTAACTACCCTGCCAAGGTAAACCAAATTTAACTCTTTAAAGGTATGTAGTAAGTCAACAGTAACATCATTCTCATACTGTGAAACTTTTCATTCATATTCTGCATTATCTGTTCTTTTCAGAACTGCTGTCTGATGACAGTCCCTGGAGGATGGAAGACATGGAAGTTGACACTGACTGGTGCAAGGCAACTTGCAGGCAGCACTACACAATTGATTTATAGTGATATTTCACAAGCCACCACGTTAAGAGTGCCACAACAAAGTAGAGTACCTGTCGTCCAAACACCTGCATTATTAATAGAACTGCCAGTCTGAGAACTTAGACTAAGGAAAAATATTAAAGACAGGCCAGAATACAATGTACACAACAGCACCATTAACTCCAAGGAAGCAAAAATTCCCTTGTGTTGAATACATTCAGCACAGGTAAATGTTAGGAAATACTGTGCATACTTTGTAAATAATCTATCTTGAAACTAAAGTCAATATTGTTGTGGTTTATTTTTTAATTATTTTATTATCTCTTTATATGTGCACATACATTAACTAAGAGCGTATATTTCTCAATAATAATAATTAAAAAAAACTTAGCAGAAAAAAAAATCAAGATTTGACTGAAACAGCTACTTAGCTTTTTACCAAAATCTCTATGTCAACATGTTTACTTTACCTAAATCTTCAGACAGCTAGTTGCACACTGTTACATGTTTACATAATCTGTTCAACTTGCTAAAAATTATTGGACTAGTTTTCCAGACAGCTGATCAATAGAATTACATATTCAGAGCCGGTTTTGCACAGCCATCCACACAAGTGTCATCCTTGCAGTGGAAATATGAATGCCACATGTCAGTTTTCAACTGCATTTGCCAGCAAATCTGCTCTTATCTTTCTGAAAATGGGACTGTTCCACAACTCCAGTGTCTTCCAAAGAGAAAAAAGTTTAAAGTGATCAATTTAACAAAATTACAGGATGGTATATAGGGAAAGCACTGAGAGCCATTATTATGTTTTCACAATTTGCATAGTAACAATTAGGGAAGAAAAAGATAGTCCTTAACACACAGGTAATGATATAATAGCAATGTCTGTATCTTTTTTCCCCCAGTAACTTTTAGAGCTACTGAACTTCCAGAACACAATTTTGGAAATTTACATTGGAAACAATGAATTTAAAATATTTACTTTAGCAACAAGCTCATTTGCTAGGTTACAAACCTCTCTATCCATCCTTACTGCCCAGTGTCTCAAGATGCAGACAGATGATGAAGAGAAGCTTGCAGTCGGGAGCGAGGGCAGCACCTCAGGTCACACCACAGGCACAGGAGGCTTCACCCAGCCTTGCCAGCAGGTCACACTGCAACCTCCACAGCACCTAGGCATTGGCTAGGCTTTCCTAAGAAGCTTCAGCTCCTTTTACAAATTTTTTCCACAATTTTTCATTCAAGATCGTTAGCCAACAGCCTCTAAAATTTTTAATAACTTTTTAAAAAGGAAACTTCCATCATTTAGGAGAAGCAATATGGGGTGTACCTGAGAGACACTCTGCCTTGCTCTGCCTGGAATAAAGGAAATAGCTAAAACAGAAGCTCAGCATTATGTAAATATATGCCACAAACTAGACAGTCAATACACACGCAGATTAAGAGATCTGAGTATGTCCTGATGCTGTTAAAAAAAAATCTGCAAGGGCCTACCACTTGGAGTTTGAAACTGATTCTGCCAAAATTTAACTCCAACAACAACTTCGGCAAAGTTATTATTATTGCTGTTAATCTCTTGCTGAAGCTCACTCTTTCTTCACCCCATTATTATTACTACTAGTCTTGTTGAAACTGACCCTTTCCCACTCTATATCTTCAATACAGAAAAAAATTATGAATTTACAAGACAGAGAGAGAGCAAAGCACTTCTAAAAATGTTCCTCAGCCTCCAAGTAAATAAGTTACAAGGCAGAATATAACCAGAGTCCAAAAACTAACTTACAAAAATTCAGTACTTAGTGCTATACACATTACTTTTAAATTATGTGAAGAAAGTTGCAGAAAGTTCCGAGGCTAAAACATTTAAAATAGCATACTTCTGCCATGTCATTTTATGAATTATTGTACCACCAGCACTAAAGGTAACATAGGAGCTGGCGAGGAAGCAGGGAGCCTGAGGTGGTAAGAACTTGTCTTCCAAAACAACCAGCGAATTTGAATAGTGATTTTGACAAATCTTACAGAACAGCAACTTTGGAAGGCAAAGAGGTCGCTACTTTCCTGTGTGAAGGGGCTAAAGGGCCCTTAGGTACAAGCTGAGCACACAACTCACGCAACTAAATCACTACTGATTTCTAAAATGAGCTCTGCCAGGCCTTCAACTCTTACCATACACCTCCGTCATCTAGACCATGAAGGGTTCAAGGCAAAGGTTATGTTTTGAAAAGCATGAACTTTACAAAAAAGAAAAAAACACAGAAGTTACCAAATGGCCTTTATCCAGGGCATCACCCATATCAAAAGCCATCACTGTGTTCTAAAACAGGGGAGGGCTCAAACCAGTTTTCAGGTAAACAGAAGATAGGTGACTGCCTGCCCTCCATCTCCATGGGCTCGTGCAATGCCAACTGATGGGACCTAAGCTAACACAAAAACACTAATGACAAAATATTCAGATCATCATATGCATTCCATAGGCAGGGATCCATGACAACCATTAATAACCCCACACTAAAACCCACTGCACACTATACATGCATGGAAATTATTTCTGAGAGCAGGTGCCTGCCTGTATGCATACCTTCTCTGTCAGGTCTCAGAAAACACACTCCCCGGGAAACTACCTAGTCTGTGCGCTTTCTTTTGACACCAGCAGATGATTATTGTTGTTTTTTTTTTTTTTTAAAGTTCTAGTTCCTACCACGCATTTGTTCCGCAGGCAGCACAAAGCGTTCGAGGCGAGCTTGACAGCGTTGCAGAGGGCAGGCGTGCCGGCCGTGTGCCTGTCCCTGCTACAGTGCCTGCCCCTGTCCCTGTGCCTGGCGCTGCCCTGGCCCTGCCCCAGTGCTTGCCCCAGCTCCAGTGCCTGCCCCTGCCCTGGCCCTGCCCCAGTGCTTGCCCCTGTGCCTGCCCCTGCCCCAGTGCCTGCCCCGGCCCTGCCGCACGTGCGTGAGCAGCGAGGGCAGCCCCGGCGCGACAGCAGCGACAGCAGCGAGCACAGCGCGAAGCGGCGCTGACAGTGGAACGCCGTGTCCGAGGAGCCCGGCGGCACCGGCGGCAGCGTGTAACACGTGCACGGGCGGTGACAGCGGAGGGCCGGCGGGGCTCCGGTCCCTGCGGATAGGCGTGCCCACCCCATCAGCATGCACACGGGCACCGCCGCCGCCGCACGCGTGTGGCCCCGGCCCCGCGGAGCCGCCGCCCCGGCGGGCGGGACGCTCGGTGCAGGGGCTGCCCCGCACAGGCCGCCCGAGCCCCGGCGGGGCGTAGCTGTCAGCCCGGCCGGGCAGCGCCGGCCCGGCACCCACCGCCCGCCGCCCCTGCCCGACCCCGCGGACGCGGCCCGGCTCCCTGCGCCACCCGCCGGGCCCGCGCCGCGCCCCAGGTGCCGCGGCCCAGCGGCCCCTCGGCGGCCGCTGCCCGGCCCCGGCGTGCGGCCCCGGGGCGGGGAAGGACCTCGGCCCCCGCCTCCTCCTCCTCCTCCTCCTCTTTCTCCAGAGGCCGAGCGCGGCCAGGCCCGGCGCCCCCCTCGCCCGCCCCACGGACGCTCACCCCACGACTCCCTGGCTGTAGTTCCTCTTCTTCCAGGGGGTGCCGGTGTAGAGCGGCTCGGCCAGGCCGGGCTGGGCGCGGGCGGCCGGCTCGTCGGCCGGGGCGGGGGCGCGGCCCAGCAGCAGGCTGTAGTTGAGCCCGAAGGTGCTGGCCTTGTTGTCGCGCTTCCTCTTGTTGCTGGCGGCGGCGGCGGCGGCGGGCGGCGCCCCCCGCGCGGGCCGGGCCCAGGCGGCGGCCCCCGGGGGCGGCGAGGCCTGGCGGTGCCCGCGGCTGTGCGGGTTGTTGGCGCTCTCGAGCGGCAGGAAGTCGGGCGGGGGGTCGGCGCGGGGGGCGCGGTACATGCCGGGCGGGGAGGCCGGGCCGGCCGCGGCGGGGGCGCTCTGCTGCTGCTGCTGCTGCTGCTGTTGCTGTTGCTGCTGCTGTTCCTGCTGCTGCTGCTGCTGGAAGTAGAGGTTGCGGACCCCCTGCGTGGTCTCCCAGATCTGCATCCACAGGCGGTTCGAGGGGCCGAGCTGCTCTGGCTGGAACCAGGCTATCCGGGGATCCATCAAACGGGGACCCACCCCGGCTGATCCGCTCCCCGCGCCGCGCCGGCCGCCGCCGCCGAGACCCTGTCAGCGGGTCCCAGCGCTAATGGCGGCTCCTATGGAAGGGCAGCTCCGCGCCTGCCTGCTCGCTGCTGCCGCCGTCGCTCCACAGCCCCCGCCCCTCCTGGCGAGCGCGGCGAGGCGGGGCCGGGCCGGGAGAGCCGCCGGCACGCGGGCCGCGCGCAGCACGGGGGGCGGCGGCGCCCCGGCCGCTCCCCCGGCACCGCCGCGCTGCCCCCGGGCCGGGCCGGCCGCTCCTGTCCCGGCACCGCCGCTCGCAGCGGCCCCGCGGGGCAACAGCCGCGCTCCCGGGGCCGAGCGCTCGTTCCGGCCCCGCCGCTGCCAGCGCGCCGGGCTGCGGCTCGGGCACAGGGAGAGCTGCGGGCAAACCCGGGCCGGCGTCCCCCTGCCCGCACACCGACAGCTGCCGCTGCCCGCCACCCCCCCCTCCCCAAAACTCTTGTGAGGACGCGCAGGGGTAGTTCAGGGTCTTCCTGCCTTTCATTCCGCACCAAAAGAGAGGCAAAGGAAGCCTTTTCTGTAGATGGAAAAATACATCACATACACCATACCCCAAACAGCAACACTGAGTAGTACCAGTTCTTGTCAGACTCGGTTTTATTTTTAGTGTTTTCATACTACAGCCTTAAAACATCTTTAATATCAGCTACAAAGTTTCCAGCATTTTGCAGGAAGGGCCTGGTGCTTCCCCCACTTTCAGAATTGCATGGCAGATGATTTCTCTTTAGGAAGCTGGAGGTGGAGGGTTTAGAATTAAAAAGTCACATTCCAATTTCAAGCATTCCGTGAACAGTTTGCCAAGAAGACTTAGCATCATTTCCTGGTGACAACCAAAAGCTGAAGTTCTGGCTTCTCCCCACCCTGTCCGCACTCCTCTGTTGTGTCACAGCGTGTCTGATGTGCATTGCCCAAGAGAAAATCAACCACGGCAAGAAGGTGAAATGTGGAGGTTGAGTTGACAAACTTAATCGCTTTGAAAATTAGGACCTGTACCTAAAACTACTACTGAAAGTCAAATGGAAACTCGTAGGACTTGGACACGTCTTGGAATTGGGGAATAACCACTGAATAACTCTATTTTTCAAACCCCACATTCTTCAGTTACTCAGAATTGTAAGTATAGCAGGAAAAGGTAACAAGAAGAGTTTAAACGATGTTACCTGTACAAAATGCAAATAAAGTTTCAATTAATAAACTTTTAAAAAATGTAACAAAAGTGTAAGTCAAATAAAAGATATCACATTACTCTTAAGAAGGTAACAGGAAAAAGAACTAATTTGTTTCCTTTTTAAATAAAGCTAGTTCTGCAAATATCCATTGGTCTACACCCATAGCACATAAAGGCCAACAAGTTTCTTTATAGGACTGAGGTTTATTAATTTACAGTAGCAACCCTAGTCCCAAGCACCTATAGCCAAGATGCAATAGAGGTGGTGTAGTAACACAAATGCTTTAGATTACCAAGTATGCCATGGGGGACATAAACAAAACCCACACTTCAAAATGGTCAAATTGGGTTTTTTTGATCACCGCTTTGAATTTTAACTCTTTTATTTACTAAAAAGGGAACTTCCCAGGAAAGGTTCTTTGGCTGATTCAGCTAGTAAATGCATGATGTTTCCATTCTTCCATGAAGTTCTGGAAGTGCTTTTCACTCTCCATCTGAAGGGGTAGAGAGGAGGGAAGAGGCTAATACAATATTCCTTTAAAAGTTAAAAAAAATTCACATCAGAGGAGAAAGAAAAAATTCTCAATGGGATTTTTATCATAGCAGGAACACAAAACTAGAAGAAACTTTACTAAAGCCCAGCACATCTTTCAGCACGGTGCAAGGATTTATGTGAGCACCTCACAACGCCAGGTCTGCATCAGGACACTCATTGTGCTGAGAACACACAGCAGCCACAATCACTCCAACAGTATACAGATTATTACAGTGGGATCTTATTTCAGTTCCCAAGTAGTTGGATTTAAACCCATAATGTAACAGTAATGCAAGGAGCTCCTGACACCCAGGTTCAAAAGAAAAAAAGCATCTTGCTATATCCTTGTGTTCAAGCCTCAAACTACGCTTTATGTGGTCACTGAATTATGTCTGTATGTTTGACAAAATGCCCCTCACAGAGACAAGAAGCTTACAAAAATTACACAGAAACAAAATGAAATTTAAGTGATTTTACTTATGTGCCTTCAATTTTTTCCCACAAGGTACAAAAATTAACAGTTTTAAATTATCTGAAAATTAGACCAAAAAAAACCCCATCACTCAAGTAAAAGCTCCTTCAAACAGAAAGGCTCACCATGCGTCAGCCCTGGTGGAAAAACTTCAAGTTCTTTAATCTGCTGTCAGAGACCTCAGATTTTGCCAATTATCTTAAAGTTATATATCTTAACAGCTTGTCCAGAACAAACTATATATAGATTGTTTGCTAAAGTCACTTGTGCCAGAAAGGAACAATTATATTATTTTCAATTACTGCTACCATTGCCTGAATTGGAATTTGCAACAGTAAATGTAAGGCTAGACATTTCTATCCAATCCTTGGGAATGTTTTTATTGAAAATCCCTCACTAAGGAAACAGAACTTGAGTTTATGGGCATTTTTGGTTGGTTGTTTAATGTTAATATTCCACAAGATGTGAATATCATTTATAATACTTAAAATACAAACTAATTTTAAAGTCATTTGTTCTTCAACACAGTTCTCATTTTGTAATTTTACTGTGCTCTCATTCTTTTTTGTATTTGTCTCTCCAAGTACAAACATCAAACTAAGCCAAGTAGTACTGGTTGAAGTTATTCTTGTTCCTCTAAGAAGACAATCTTCAAAAAAATAACAGCCCCATACTGTGCAAAAAATTACATTCAACACACACCATAACCCCCAAAAAGTTGAACTATTGACTTGACTGTGATATACAGCCATCTGCTTCTGAATGTCAAGGCAAGATGTATAAAAAACAAATGCACATTTAAATCTTGCCACTTGTTTATTTTCATAGAGAGCAAGAATAAAACCACACAAGTGATAATTCCTTATTTCTACAGCCGGGAATTTGACATTTTGCAGGCTGCAGAAAATACCAGTGGTCCTGCTGCTCCTGAACAGGGCAGTGGCTCCTTCACACTCTACTCGATACCACAGAGCAAGGTAAATTCAGCAGCTTAATTTTGGTATTAGAGCTCAGCTCAGAGCCAGTCTGTTGTGCTCAGCATCAGACAGAGACACAAGTAGAGCAGCAATCCATACTTTCCAAGGACTGTGGTTTTCAACTGAATCAGACAGATGATGCCTTAGGGACCAGAATAAGCAACCCAATTCAGATACATGTTTTGATACCAGTCTTATCTGTGTGATGAGATTAACTGATGAAGATCACTTACATCTATTTAGTATCTATTTACTTATGCTACACACTGTCTACATCAGTCCAATTTCTCCCACTCTCAAAACATCAGGATCTGTCTTCCCCTTTGTAGGCTGTAAAGGATCCTGTCTTTGCCTGAAGCTTGCCCTAGACCTATTAAATAAACCTAGATCTATTAAATAAAGTGTTTAAAGAGCCCACAAAACATTTAATTTGCATATTATCATCACTTCTGCTACTGCCTTAATTTTCCTTAGTTGTGTCAGAACAACATTTGTAACCCCAATCTTGTAACTTAGCTCTTTTGTCTCATCTGGTTTTCGTCCCTGATTTGACACTTCTTTAAATCACTCATAACTTGCCTTGTCTTCCATAGGTGCATTCATGTGCCTCTTTAAGTGATATGGTTTGTATTATGCACCACTCTCATTATGAAAATATTTTTTCAAGACATTCAGCTCATCAGTGCATAGCAAAAAAATAATCTATGCATTCCTATTGCCAGAATAGTTTTAGATCTAAATGTCAGTCTGTTTTTTCACTTGAAGGAAAAAAAATAGAGTCTGATTATATTAAGAAAACCATGTTTCTAGTGGGTGCCCTATCTTCTTTATATTTATCTGCAACTTTCAGATTTGTATTTGTAGATGAAATGTTTCTTGACATTATCAACCTAAAAGAAAAACCCAAAACAAAAAATAGCATACTTTGGTTTTCTAACAGTCCCCAGGAAACAGATTCTGGCTGCTACACTTGTAAAATGCAAAATCCTACATTTGGGACAGTGCTCTTGACTGAATGACCAAAGGACAGCTTTGGAGAGAAGGACCAAAGGGTCCTGGTGGACAGTAAGTTGAAGCCAGCAGTGACAATAGCTAAGAAATAACAGACTGCACTGGCAGGAGCATGGGCAGCAGGACAAGAAAACCAATTACTCCTCTCTGTTCAGCACCCAGGAGATCACATCTGGAGAAGTGTGTTCAGTTTGGACTCTCAGTACAAGGCACAGTAGAGCAGGGCAAGAAGGCCACTAAGATGGTTGGAGGGTGATAGGGCATAGAAGGAACAACTGAGGGAGCTGGTTTTATTTGGCCTGGAGAAGAGGGAAATACAATTGCTGTTTTCAGCTGCCAAGTGGGGGTTAGGAGATGGAGCCAGGCTCTTCTTTGTGGTGTGCAGTCAAAGGACAAGAGGCACATTTTGCAGCAGGGGAAAGTCCTACAAGGCACAAGTGGAAAAGGGAAAAAAACGTGTTCCCAGTGAGAACAGTCAAGACCTGGAAATATTGTCCAGAATTTCCATTCTGGGAGGTGTTCAAGACCTAGCACAACCTATCTCCCAAGTCAGCCCTGCTTTGATCAGAGGACTAGTCTTGGACCTCCAGAGATCCCTTCCAATCTAGAACATCCTGCAATTCAATGTAGCACCCAGAAAATGAAAGCAGAACTTTCCACGTGGAAGTTAAGTGCTCCAAACAAATATTAATACCTGTCATCAGGATAACAGTATAGTATGCTCAATGTACAGCAAGTATAACTAACACCAGGATTAAAATCCACACACTGTAGGGTATTATGCCATAACCCACCTTTCCTCAGCTGTTACACTCTAGACCTCTTCACTGCCTGCCCTGCCAAATCCCTGGATAACCTCCCATCCACTTCATGCTCTTGACTTCTCCTGGTTTTCTCTAGTCCAGCCTCAATGGCCCTAGAGCCCCCTCAATCCCACCCTCTCACTCCTTTGACTAGCAGGCATCACATCATACATTTCATCTGACTCTGTGAAGTAACAGCAGTAACAGCACTTCCAGCAGTACAGATGCTTAAACTCCTCTTTTGCTTCCTCTTGCATTTGACAAAATACCTTGTCAGGATTTCAGAGTCAGTCATTTGCAAGTTCCAGTCACTTCCCAAGTCTACTTTCCAATCTTAGAGACTGAAATCTAACAAACAGAGCAAATTTGGTCTTTTTAAGTTCCATGCTTTTAACATGGGAAAAATTCTGCCAAAAACTGGATGCCTGAGCTAAGGCAGCACATAGAAAGAGGAGAAAAATACCTCTCATTTCAAAAACCAGCACAACAAAATGCTTTTGTGTTTAGTTGTGAGGTTTTGTTCTTGAAAAATGTGTATGAGAGGATCTCACTCACAGAAACAAAACCAAAGCTTTAATACATGGAATATATCATACAATTTGCATGAATTGGTATTTTAAAAAACATTTTCTGTAATTTACAGCTAAAAAATCTCCATCACAAGTATTTGCAAAAGGTATTTTAAACAAATGTAAATTTACTTTACTAATACTTCAGTATAAAAAATACTTTCTGTTAGGTTTGCTACTTCCCTGAATTCAAGCTCAAGATCCTGATGTAGAATTACAAGGAAGATTGTAAAATAGGAGACTTAATTTTCAGAAATACTAATAAAAATAAAAACAAGGAGCTGTGTCTAAGTGTAGGATCTGCTTACACTGATTTCCACAGCCAAAAGCTATCATACTGATTTTATCACAAATGATAAATCTACACATTTGTCACACACTTCTTTCAGGAAATCTGCCATAAGTGTGCCTGTGTAATTCTAGAAACAATTAAGAACAAACAGCAAATATAAACAGTCTCCCACTGCTCCAGCCCCTGAAATAGATCTTAAGCTTTTACTTTTCTTTTTTTTCCCCCCATCTGCCACATGACCAAGAATATTTTCGGGATTTCTTTTTCATGCAAGTGTCGTTTTCTGCCAGGGTACGTGAAGATATCCAGGCAATGACAGTGGTGCTATGTACACATCTCAAGACTTAAAGAGCACCTTCTTATCACTCCAATAATCTTAGGGTATGCTATGGGGATTTTGATGCTAATATGTCTTTCATATTGCATCAACCCAAAAGTATAAAAATACTGAATGTCATAAAATGTATCATTAACATCAAAGCAAAACTGCTCTGCTCAGTAAAGCTGGGAAGTTCAAAACAGTTATATTTTTTGTAAACATTTCATAATAAGGAAAACCTTAAAAGTTCCTCGACGTTTCAAGTTGGGGTTTTCCCTAGTGTCTCCTGATATGCAATGAATCTTCTCAAATTCATCTTCACATTGTCAAGAACACACAGTTGATCTGTACTATATTGTCCTTTGCCTTCTTTTCGCATCTGTAAAACCAAAAGAATATATGGTTTACTAAAGGAGAACTTTCTCCTGTTAGGTCACATCAGGTTTACACCTACCAAGAAATGCTACCTGTGGGGCTTGTTAGAACTCCAAGGTGTTCCTGTGTGTACACGTGGAGCTTAGCAATTATTTCTGCAAGTCAATTTACTATAATACATTGCTGCCTAAAACTAGATTAATGACACATTATTTCACCCAAAAATCTGAGACATACACTTTTCTGTGTTTTTTTACATGGAAAACCTTGTACATCAGGTATGTACTTTGTGTGTACAATGCTTAGCTTTTAGCACTCCTCTGCATCTGACCAAAGAAACAACGTTTATGAGGTCATTCTCTGTTTAAATCTAGGATGTACCTAAAATTACAGTTTAGAACACCAGCCTTGTTATTGTTGAAAATATAGGATACATGAACTGTTTTAATTAACCAAGAATGGAACAAAAACATCCAACTGAAACTACAAGTTAAAAACCAAAGATGTCAGCGTAACTTCAGAAAGGACTTTTCTCCCACCTCCAGAGACATCTGCAGGATTTTTTGTACAAATGTCTCAGAACAATACAGTGATTTGGATATCAGTAATACCAATGGTGTAATGCTGATGTTGCAATGCAGGTGCTGCACTGTTACCTTGACACTTCCATGAACTTTAAGGTCAGTGTATTTGCTTTCTTCTAAAGTGGAGTATCAGAAAATCAAACACATTTTTCTGTCATCTTATAAATTAATTATCTCTTCTAGGAGCCCAAAATTCAACCTTTGACCCACTTTGTGTGCTGAGACCCTGAGCTGGCTGCCCTTGATGCCTACCCTCATTCTGAACACTGGCTGAAACTCCTTCAGTGTTGGAAGCAACTTGATCTGTAACGCCGCCTTTTCTGCTTCTTTACCATCTGCAAATACATCAAAAAGTGCATCCAAGGCTTCCCCTGCTACCACAAGAGAAGACTCCTTCATAGCAACCTCAAGAAGAAATTTGCCAATCATCTGCAATAAGAAAGAAGAATTGATTTTTCCAGTAATGCTAAAGAAAATTGAAACATCAAAATTCTTTTAAGCTTGCAACGCAAAGTTTGCTTTTTCACCTTCAGTGTTTCAGCTGTGTCTTGTCCTTTTGCCAGGACACTGCCAGAAATTCCAAGGATGCTCACCATGTTCACTCTAACACTGGCATTGCTGCTTTGAATACCAGCCTCACACAAAGCCAATAGCTGCTCAGGAGTCATACACTGGTCAGCAAGGGGAAAGGAGAGAAAGAAGGAAAAGAGACACTGTTACGTTTTCATGGAAATTTTGAAATACGACATTTAGACACAGTACTTTTACAGAACTCAGGCAAATTCTTCACATAGAAACAGTCTTAAATTATGAAAACTACACGAATTCTGAAAATGCAATTACCAAGAAATTTAAATTTCCTTTCAACTTTTTTCTTCCAGAACATAATCAAGGCTGACATGAAGTTGAAGGAAAACTTGAAATTTTCACAAATTTATCTAGCTCTTCCAACTTCCAATAACTGCTTCCAACTCATTACAACTTACAGTATAGAAGCTTAGTTTTCAGTTTAAGGCCAGAAAGGACTAGCAGACTATCTAATATTCTGTCCTGTATAACAAACCATTATGACTCATTCCTGTATTCAACTCATTAATTCATATCCAACCAAGATTCAAGGAATACCAGCTTCAACAGGTGACATCAGGAAATAATCCACATTTCTAGGTGCTAATTTTCTAAGTATTTGTCATTATAACTATCTTCTAAAGATACCTGTGGCTTATTGCTATTCTGGTTTTGAAATACTTTTCATTTGCTTACATGGTGAGGAGATGATATATAAAAAATATTCCTGTAAGGTCCATGAAAAACACAGTTAATGCTATTAAATCTGTCCTTCCAGTGTTCACAACTGCTGAAATTTTGAACTAAATTTATACTGTTTTGTTTCAAAAACTTTCCAGCGCAATCTCACAGGAATTTGAACCTACCAGAGCGTTTGAGTTTGAAAGCTTTTACCTGGGAGATGTTCTTTGATGCCATTGTTTGTAGGAGAGCCCTCAAAGCACTGGTTACAGCTTCCAGGAATTCTGTGTCTGTAGGGAGTTCTGTCAGATAATAGAACCCAGAGCCAGAAGTTATACAGTAATATGAGGGACACATGAAGTAAAGAAATACAAATTCCTTAATCCCTTAATTGTTCCTCCAGGTACTACCACAACAGGAAAAGCTAGATTTTTTCAGAGACTGGTCCTTGTAGGTTGTAACCATAGTGATTTGTTTGAATTCAGCATTGACTGCATCTGGAGGTTAGAACACAGCTGGGCCTCCTTTTCAGGCACATCCCTGGTTGAGACACTTGTGTGACCTAACGGACAGTGCCAGCCACTGTCACCAGAACAGCAGCTGAGAACTGGCATCACATGGAGGCCATAATACAGGAACTGAGAAAACTACAGAAGCTGACTGCATACTTTGCCTCCTTTTTGCTGCCTTCTTAAGCAAGCTTTTCAGACACCCAGAACAGTGGGGCTCTTTCCAATTCATATAAAGAACATGTTTTTTCCGGTGGTTTAATAACATTTCAGGAATGTATGACTCAAACTCTGCATTATTCTCGTTTAACTACAAACTCATTGGCAGCAGCCATCACCTTCAATCTACGTTCTGCATTCCTTGAGGCTTTTCATTTTCCTCTAAGGTGTTTATTTTCTAGACCACTCCAGATGCAGAACTTCTTGATTTATGCGTATCTCCTCCCTTCTCATGTAAACAATCAGATCTTTATTCCTCTTTTTTACCCTGTAAACCACAGAATTCCTTCTAACCACATGTTGGTATGTATCAGCTCCATCTGGCAGTTTTCATTACACAGCATTTAAATATTAAAAATGGGCCTGTGCCATTAAATTAATTTTAGCATCCTTAGCTGTCTCCAGATAGCAACTTTTCCAGCTTCATCTGAGAACTTTATATTACAGAGCATGACATGTAGACCCAAAATCTTGGAAGTCCCTCTCTTCAAGCATGAGACATATTTTATGTGAGTTTCCTTGCATATAGGCATTTTCATTTCTGCATTTTAGTTTTCCACACACTGCACTTTCAGTAATAATGCTCCCATGGACCAATCACATCTTTAAAGACATTGAGAAAAAAGTGTGTTTTGCAAGCAGATGCACTTTCAAGCACTAATGCAGTGTCATTTTATACACCACAGCAGAGCACTACGTAAGCTACATCTGTGACTACAAATGGAGACACTTGAAGGAAGGGAAGGAAACTGAGTTTCTTGAGCTTCTAAGAGATGAGAAATGACAAAGCCACACATATGCCAGACTTCAACAGAACTGTCTTAGGGAAAACGTTTTCTGACAGTTTGGAGAATTGGCAGCTTTTCCAGGCTCTAAGAATATCTCTTATTTTTTGAAAATCCATCACCACTGACCTTAAAACAAAGATTATCAGAATAATCTTAAGGAAACAGCCTGTCAGGGACCCACATCTTCAGTTTGGAAACAGGTAGGGTTTTCTTAAACCTTTTTTCATTTTTTTTCCAATCTTGGTTCAGCTTCTCTCATGTCAGTAAGAGAGAGATCATAGCATAAATGATCCAACAGGATTATGGAAATGATGCTGCTCTAATGTATAGGATCACAGAAAGCAGCTGGAAATGCTACCTGCTGTACAGATGATCCAATAACACTGCACTAACAGATGTATGGGGAAACCTTCACAGTATGTCTATGAAATAATGCACCCTGCAGGAACTAGAGTGAAGACATTCCAGCGTTTACCAGGATGTATCACAGAATCTGTGAGGCTGGGAAAGACCTCTGAGATCAGTCCAACCTGTGACTGATCACTGCCATGTCAGCCAGACCCTGGCACTGAGTGCCACATCCAGTCTGTCCTTAAACATCTCCAGGGATGGTGACTCCACAGTCTCCTCAGGCAGCCCATTCCAATGTCTAAATATAGATCTAATATACATACACTTTATATAGTCAAAAATAGTATTCTTAGAATAATTAAATTTATTACCTTCTCTGTTGAAATTGAACCACAATCAGAACAGGAAGCTGAGCAGCTTTAACATTTAGTCATAACAACTTTGCACACTTTCTTACTACAAACATACTTCCAATAAATCTAAGCCACCATAAGCATAAAGCATGCCCTAGGGACAAGGTGGCTGCTCTCTTTCCAACTGTAATAGGCATGAACACTCTTGAGATTTTTGCACCAACCACTTTTGCCATAATTTGGTAAAATTACTAGAAAAAAAATGATGTGAAAGACTGTGCTAGACATGTTTGTTTTCACATATCCTTAGACTAGCTAGGACATTTAAAAATAAAGTGTCCTATCTTCTACATGCTTGTCTGATTGCTGAAAAAGTTATTACTACAAATACGATCAAGCAAACAGTTCTGGTCTCCCAACAAGGCATTGTGAACCCACTAAGAGACTTTCTGCATAGACCCAAAAGTGAAGCAGATTCTTGCACTACAAACAGACTTGCTCAAGGTGCAGTTTGGATAACCACATTTTAACATCTTATATCTAGATTATCAGCAAAGGGGATCAAGCCAAATCCCCTTTACTAAACATCTTACCTGTTTTAGAAAAGATCAGCTGTGAGAGATGCTGTGCAAGGGACTGAAGTGCTGAAGCTCCCCCAAGACAATCCACATCTGACACCAACAAAATGCTCTGAAGACATGTTAAAGCTCTACACTGCACTGCATTCAGTCTGAAACAAACAAAAACCACACTGTACAGGTATTTCTGAAAACACCTGTTGTAATACAATGAGGAAACTTGAATTTAATAAGGCTGTGATCCAGTATGCAGTTCACAAAATCATTTGTATCTCTTTATTCAAAATCATATATCAGATTGCCAGTTTCCAGGTCTTAAGAGCAGCCCAAAGATGAGCAATTCTTCGAAGAGCTCTAAAACAACTGAATATACAGGAAAAACAATAAGAGAGACAACAAAATGCCTACTTTTTAATTAATGGTTTCCAAGACGAATTGCGCATACAGATGTCTAGAGCAACACTGTTCGGAAAAGCAGTTTTTTCAAGAATCTGGGGAGGGGGAAAAAGAAAAGTTTAGTAATAAAGCCCTTTTTTCTTTTTTTTTTATAGTCTGTTCAGAGGGAAGACTGAAATTTTAGCTTAATGTCAAACAGATACTTCAAACTATGTATCTCAAAGTTTTCCAGATAGCAAATATCTCACCTGCTAAAAATGCCAGAATTTTCCTCAATCACTTAAATGGTGCAATTATACATTGGGTTTAGCACAGCGTATTTTAAGTGTTCAATTGTACTAACAAGAAGTGATTTTCTAGGTCTCTGCTATTCTCTTATTTAGCTCTTTCTTCTTATAGATTCTGCTACAGGATTTTAAGATAGCTGCAAGTCTAGAAGGCCTTGCCATGAAACTCTGTCTATTAAGCACAAAAAGCCTTCAAAGTTTTCACCTCGCACCTTGATGTCTTAGCTCAGAATTCTATGATGCTGCTGAACTAGCACAGTAATTGATTCAAATAATAAACTTCGCCTTTACAACCTCAAATAAAAATGGGCAAAACAGCTCTGAAACAAAAACATCTAATTTCCTGTCAGTGCCAAATACTGTATTTCAGACACTTGGTATAAAGAGGGAGAGAGGAACTTGCACTTTTTCAGTGCTGAGTGTTGCCATTCATTAACGTTACTTCCACCTCATTTAGCTAATACAGAAATCTGGCTGTCACGCTTCAGCCAAGCTTCCTTTCTTTTTGGGGGTAGTCTTTTTCATGTCCAAATCAAGGAATAACAACCTTTGTATTTTGGGAAAAAGCCCCCCAAAAATTTAAAAAGCCCTACCAGATTTCTGAAACACATGACCCTTCTCACTTACATGAGGAAATTATTTAGGTCATGCAATGATGCACCACCTCTAGTCCAAAAACGTGAGGCCAAACTCATTTTAAAAAATACTCCCTTCAGGTGGATTGGGATAATTTGTTTGCCTAACCTGGGACACAAAGCAGAAACAAGGGAAAGCCTGTACCATGTGTAGGAAACAATACCTTCTTTGGAATGAGGTTGTTCAGAAATGCTGAGTTAACCTCATCAGAGAGGCACAGGGGTGACAGCAGCAGCCCACTCCCCTCGTTGTACGAGTTTTCCATGAACAAGTCACTCTCATCACTGCTGGAGTGTTCTTCCCACTCGTCATCGGAGGGATCTGAAACAAGACAGACTTGTAAATGTAACAGCCCTCATGGAACAGGTTTAGTACTTTCCAACTGAAATTGGCTCCTCCAAACTTCTTGGTTTAGGAATCTTTAAGCTCTTGGACTCTACAAACTCCTCACAAACCAAGTGCTATTAAGCCACAGTTCTAAATACTTTATAAAAAATATTTTATACTCACTGAAGCACAAATATTTTTATAAGAGACCTTCTTCATACGCATGTTCATCTCTGATATTAACAATGTATTGTTTAAAAATATCAAAAAAGGTATAGAAGAAACATTACGTAAAGATCTACAAAGATTTTAACTTGGATTGTACCACTCCACTTTGAGGTTGATTCAAGCATGCAAATACACCAGTTTAACTTAACTTGTCTACAATAACTGCAGTCAGTTTAAGGCAATTGTTGCCTCTGGCAATATTGAAGTCGCAGGCAGATGTCCTCTGCCTGGATGAAGATGTTACTGTCTCCACAGCAAGGTCAGTTGAAACAAAATGATGACAGCAAAGAAAGACAAATAATCTCTGATAGCCATTTCAGGCAACACATTTCACATAAATTAAACTAGGTTTAAAATCTTAACCCTGAACTAGGCCATACTTACATGACTTATTCCACTAGCAGATCTTTAAGGGAGGATATGGTGAGAGGAGTCAAAGTCCTATTACCAACAGGCTACTGTGTGAATAATCTGTCCACAGCTGGAGGGGGACTTGGGCTGACAAGCACAAACTATAATCATCCTCATTTATATAAAACTCATATATCTACATCCACAGAGTTCACACTCATTCAGCTGAAGTTTCTTTAAATCTGGTTACATTTTAACTAGTGTTTGCCCAAGTCCTAAGTCTACAGGTTGGACTAATCCTCCTTTCCAATAGATGAAAGCTCTGTGTACATAGGTCAGGATATTTAACTATTGTGACAAAAAAATACCATATTCACCCCCAAGTAATTTTGTTTGACAACACAGATTCTCCTAAGATGTAGGGCCTGTAGTAACTACAGCAACAGCCATGCATTTCTGTGGCAAAAGGTAAATTCACAAAAATACAGCAAGAAAGATCCAAATGAATGCATTTCACTTGTACTGTGCAAGTTTAAGAATTTATTGAAGATGATGATTATGGTTTATCTCATCTAAAGTAATTTATCAAGGTGTAGCAACTTGATCACACAGACAACTCATGGTAATATTCAATTAATTCTACAGCCTTTGCATGAGAAAATGGTTGTCCTTCATGCTTTATCAAACTATGGCAGCAAAAACCATGAAAATAAAGCAGACATCCCCTTTTCAGTCCCTCGCCTCTTCTAAAAAATTCCTTTTGCATCTTTAGAAAACAAAGAAAGCAAAAAAATAATCCTTGAAAACTAATTGATAACAATACAAGCTGACAATGCAATTCAGCAATAACAAAGACAGCAGTTGTCATAATTTGACAGTGAGTGACCAGGGCAGAGCAGGAACTGGGATCTAGAACTCTGGCCCATAACTGATCAGGTTTCTCATAATGTTCTGGGAAAGACAAAGGCATTTCCAGCAGCAATCCCATTTTACCTAGCACTGGTAACCCAAGAACTACAGACTGGACAGCAGTGTTGGAGTCTCCTGGCTTCTTGCCCAGGTGCCCATCAAAGGGGAGCACTCTGCTGCTTCCATACACTGGCCAGTGCTCAGTAAAACACATCCAGCCCGGTAATTTCACTCAGTTCTCTTGCAAGCTGGGTGTTTTTATGAACTCAGCATAATGGCTAAAGCTATTTTAGTCCTCAAATAATTTGAAAATTAAATGAACAGCTGCCTCTGGATTCCTCTTAATTTCTAGAGACTGTCTGCCCATGAATGGATAAAGTACTGTAGTGAAATACAACACAATCAATCTTACATTACACTGAGTGAATGGCAGAATATGCAGCTTATCCACATGAGATTTTCCAATTAAAGGGGAAAGCTTATGAATTACAGCTCATTAGATGAGAAATGCAGTTATGAAAGGAGCTTCATACACTAGGTGCAGAATTTCCTTGTGCTGTAAGAGAAAAGAAAAGTCACCATTGGGAATAACTGGGTATTACTGTGAATTTTATTAGAACCTGAAAGTTTTACTCAGTTACTTTCTATACCATTACTCCTGCATCAGGCTAAAACTACAATAGCAAAGTTTCAGGTTTTGGAGGGTTTAGGGGATTAGTTTTGTTTGTTGGCTTTTTAAAACAGAATTTGATAATCTTTCATTTGTTTTCCTGAAGATTAGAAGAAAGCTATCAAAACGCAGTTTCACAGTTCATAAAAGATACAGAATATCCTACTGCTCTCCAAATAACAGCCTCTCTTTCTCTTTCTCCTCCTCCTCAAGGGTCAAAAAGGCAGAATTCTGGAAGCCGAGATCTACATTGTTACCAGAGCTGCATGCAAAAGCTGTCCCTACTCCTAATTTTGCAACACTTGTGGTACCAAAACTAAAACAACCAAAGCTACAAGATTTATCGACTTTAAAAAAATTGATGCCCCTATCTTGCATCAAAAAAACAGTCAGACCACACTCTAATTGAACAAAGATTTTGCTGTAACACTTTAGGAAATATCTCTCTGGTGTGAGTGCTTTTTTGTTTGTTCTTAAGTGTTGGCACATTGAGGATCACACAAAAAAACCCCAAAAACTTAAGCAATGTAACTCACTGAAATGAAGAAAAAACATTTAAATTAGGAAGAGAAATGACAACCTACTTTGCCCCTGGATGAGGATATCAGGGACAATATGCCCATGGATGTTTGCCCTTAAAAACACAGATGACCAAACAGCAAACTAAATGTGACCTATTCAGAGACAAAACACACGATAACATTTGCAATGAATGAGACTCCTACAAACCTTCACTGCAGCACATATTAACAATGATTTCCAGAGCAGTCTGCTGAGCCGTCAGTAAAGCTGTCACTTCTTTCAGTTCCCACTTATCAGACTAAAAAATTAAAAACATGAACCAAATTTGATTTTGGAAAACAACATTCAAGTGCCATTTAAAGTATCCAAGCTGTCAGTTAAAAATACAGTCCATCCATTTCCTCTTCTCAGTCTACACCCAAATTTGATTAAAAAAAAAAACCCAAAACAAATCCAAGCAGTGCTATCTACCATCTTTCTGTTGAACGTTCCAGAGAAAATTTTATTCTCAAGGAATGTCACTTGCACTAAAGCTGTTCAAAAGCCAGTCAGAGCCACACTTACTGGAAGTAAATCCGAAATGTCATTTTCTCTTCCGACTTTTCCTTTTGGTATTTCTTCCATGTTATCATCTTCCCCCAAAACACAGTTTTCTGCAGTATCACCCATGTTTTCCTCAGTTTCTGCTTCCACAACAAGTTTTAACCTATTTTTTTCAGCTTCACTCATACGAATAATTGTTTCACCGGCATCCATTGCCAATGATTCTGAAAATATCTTCAGGATTGCATTAACTGTGCTTCCCAGGCTGCCTGGTGGAATGGTATCCTTTATATTCCAGATAGTGCCTAAATATGAGGTAAACAAATTATATAAATTATTAAAGTGCTCAATTCCCAGCTCTGTAATAGCCATTTTGCAAGGACATGACCTCTACTACTTAAAATACTCTGTGCTTATATTCACTATAAATGTTTCAAGTCTTTTCTCTACAGATTTCTATTTTTCTTTTGTATAATATTTCATATACTCATCTGTAATAATTGTTATGCCCACATCTTAAGCTCAAGTAAATTTCATAATGTAAATACTTACATGCTTATTCAGCATGCATATTTAAGAATATTTATGTGGAATAACCTTGGTGTCACTCTGTATCTGAGATAACAAATCCACGAGCATTATTTTCTAAGGAGTTTCAAAATTAATTTCTAACACTCCAGTATCAAAAATCATCATGGTTAAGCATTTGAGGTAACAAGAAGAATTCAAGGTAGAGAATCTGAGGTTAAAAAATCTACAGCTAGTGAGATCAAAACAACTCCTTATTGACAAAACAACTTATTATTGACAAATTTAACTGTTAAAAACTAAATGAGTAGTTAAAAGTGGGCTATCACTCTGAGCGGGGGGTGAATTCAGAATCAAGCATTTAAGCCAGTTTTAAAACTAGTTGCAAATACCTACTTGCAGTTCCAAAAGGCAGATATAACCTCACAAACCCATCTGTACAGGCCTCGACAATCAGATGTCCAGACCACAGCAGAGAAGACTAAGTCTTCTGTCCTTCCCAGCCTCCTTTACCTGCCATGCTCCCCATCTCACAGCAATGAACCCCTCTGAGCACTGTACCTGCTATCAGTGTTCTCAGAAGGATGTGCTTCATGGTGCTCTCTGGACACAACATCACTGTTTCCAGTATTTGTTGTGCAGAAGCATTAAACGAAGAAAGAAGATCTGGATTATCTTCTGTCACTGCCTGCAAGCAGTTTGCTGCAGCAAACAAGAGCAGACAATTAACAAACCCAGTAGTAGCTTTTGCTCTGCTAATGAGAAAGTATTATCTGCCTGAAAACTGAAGTAATGAAATGCTGACACAGGAAAAAAATTTCATGCAGCATCATGTTGTAATGGCCTGACACTGTCCTTTACAAGCTGTATTTTGAATTAAAAGACATTCTGTGGCAAACCCATTCATAAACCAGGCAAGGACAATACCACATCAGCCATGGAATTGGTTGTATTAATTTCAGCTACCCAAATTTATCCATTGTATACTGACAATGGACAACATAAAAAAATGCTGGAAGCACACACACCTGTATGACCATTATGAAACTATAATAACAACAATACTGATAAAACCAGATTGAAAGTGATTGGAATTGTTTGGGTTTTTTTAAGAAGGATTATCTCCTCTGCTCAACAAATTAAACCCTCTGTTACCAGAACATGAAAACAAAATGAATAACACAGCCTCCCTCTAAAGTCCTTTTCCCACAACATTTTTCTTCCCATGTAACCACCAATAAACCATTCAGTTTTGGACTGAAAACAAGCACAACAGATGTCAACTTCTTTATTATGTGCTGCTCAAAAATGAATTTAAAGCTTTATACTGATCACAAAGATAAGCGATGCTAAAGCAGGTCCGTTATGCAACGAATGTATTATCAGTGTTATATTCATATAGTTAAAAACATATTCTCTTTTTACCACTCTTTTATCTCTTATCTTCTCTTTTTACCACTTACCTACTGAAATAGCCAGATCCACATTTGTGGCGAATTTCTTCATGTAATGTAACACAGCCTCCAGACATCCTTCTTTATTGAAAATATATAGGGCAGTATTGTTGCATTCACTGATATATGGAAAACATCAGTCAAACATTTTTCCAGGAAAAAAAAAGTACTCTAGCAACATCTTAAGCACCCCATCCTTGTTATTACTCACATTTTCAAAAGATACCTAAGAATCATGCACTAGTCAAAGAGCTATCCTTCATTATCGAGGTTACAATCAGCTCTATACTGCTAAAAGAAAAGATGCAAAAGCCTGGACACTTTTGAGGAAAGCTGGCTTGTGCCAGCTGCTTCCTCACACAGTGTTTGGAGTTCGTTTGGGAACCTAACCACAGGCTCCTGTTGGAGTGTGGAAGGCAGCTCAGAGTTGTGGGCTGCAAGCCAGCCTAGGGCTTCCTGCAGCCACAGGAGACTTCACCCACAAACCCACTGCCAGCAGAGCAGGCTGCAGCCTCTCACAGCAGTGCTCACTCACTCCACAAAATGACTGCTCTTACCATTCAGAAGTGCATTTACTTTCATTACCTAGCAGTAGGATTTGTATTTCTTCAAGTTCTCACAGCTACTCTCCCTTTTAAATTGATATATTGATACAAGACTAATTCAAACCAAAAAAAGCACAAGCGCTAAACTAACTACAAGGGTCTTCAAAAAATAATTTTGAAAATGTTATGTCTCAGCATCAATGCCAGCCCTAATGTTATCAGTATCAAACTTAGCAACAAAATGAGAAGTTCACATTCATTGCCACAAAGAGCAAAATACAGAAGTGATTTACATCACACCTAATGATACTTCCTGTTCTCAAGCACTGACTAAAAAGAAAAAAAAAAAAAGAACACATAACATTGCTGAGTCAGAGTTACAAAGGGTCATGTATTCTGTGCAAGATGCTGAACAAGGGCTTTATCTAATTGTTCTAGATTCCAATTCCTAAAATATAAATATCCCAGTTTAGAAATAAGGTCTCAAGCCAGCAGCCATATCACACAGACAGGCATACAGGCAGGTCCACTGAGGCACTGCACAGCACTCAACAAAATCCTGTACGCAATGTGTATAACGTGAGAAAAAATTAAGAGAAGCAACAAAGTTCAAGGAGAACTTTGGAACAAATTTCTATCACTTCAATGTTTATAGTCTTTTTTGTATTCATAGTGTTGCCATTTGTCTTCCTTCACTAGTGTTTCCAATGTAAACTACTAAGAGAACAATTTACATTGTTTTCTCACATAATAAACTTATATTAGTGTTTCAGTAACTAAGGAATAGTTGCCCCAAACAGTTAATATTAATTTTTGGGATGACCTGCAGAGGGAGGAAGTAGTATAAAAACTCCTCATATTCATAGAGCACTGATCAGAATTTCATTTTCTCTGTTTCTTGTATCATGATATGGATCTACAAACTGTACAACAGACTATGACAGAACATGTTCAGAAAACAGGATCAGAATTCAGGATGAAGAACTAGTAGAAAAAGAATTTGTGGCTCTTCTAAAACTAACGACCAACTTTGTGCACTTTTAGAATATTTCACTTTAAAAAAAGTAAACTATACCAGAAGATAAATTTTTATTTCCTATGAGATGAGGGCTCATCATTTTTAAAGCAAGGTACAAGTAGGAGCAACACAATCAGAATCAGCAAATGAATGCATCTTCCCATGCCAGGACAGTAATTTCTTTTCTGCCTCAATTACCATGCTCTTTTTCAGGAACAATTTAATTTAGCTAAAATGCCAGTGTTTACACAGCACTTACCATATATTCCACAGCAAATTAATAGCCTCATTGGCTATGTCTTCAATATAATTTTTGTTCATCCCTCTGCATTTCTTTGGAGAGAGCTCGTTAGCATCCAGTCCAGTACTGCACTACAACCAAACAAAAGAACCAGGGCTGGGAAACAATCAAGCCACAAAGAAAAGCAAAACTTTAAAGTATTATCAGCACTGAGTGGAGAGATCCCCTCATGAAGTGTTTATTACCAGAACACCTGTCCAGTTTCCTTTCTTTATGAAAACTTAAACCATTGATAACTTTTCTCTTGTAGAAAGATTCTTACAGTACTTGCTTTGCAGTTAGTCTTTAGAAGCACTTTCTCATTTAAAAAAATAGTTGGGAATTTTAGAACCTGAAGTGTGCTGTTTCTTGTTAACACTGTGTATGTAGCTGTCAACAGTTGTTTCTAACTACAAAGATTAACTCACTAATACCTTACTGTGCTTTATAGCAATGCTATTATTCACATTTTAAAATGGGGAAGAAACATACAGAAAGTGATGATATTGCTCAAGGTTGCTCATACAAAGACAACAGGTAAGAGAAATCAATGCAAATTCCAAACTGCAGTGCAACACCTGGACCAAAGAAAGAATACAAATTCAGTACAGGTTATTCTGTAGTAACTACCCAGCTGTACATCCAAACATCCATTTAGACAAAATTGCTCACCAGAAAAACCTCACTTGAATAACACTGCAACATAAATGAGGACCTGCATTCTCACTGACAGAATAAACTTGTCTTAACTGACATTACAGACCCAAAATCTCCAGACCTTTCACTCAAAAATCATCCTAGGCAGCAAACCTCACCATGGACAAAAGCTAGCTGGCCAGGAGCCAGAAGATAGTGGTTAGAATCTCTGGAACAACTTTTGTATCACTAAACCTATGGAAATATTCTTTCAAAAGATCTTTCAAGTATCTTATTGTAATAATAGCTACAAAAAAAGAACTGTGTTTATATATAGAACAATTCAATGCCTAGACCAGATTTAAAATCAAAATAAAAATAAACACACCTCTTTCAGAAGTGCAACCAGGGGTGTCATGATATCGTTTGTCACCATGTCATCACAGACATCAAATCCTCCACAAGCACTCAGATTTCTGGGGAAAACAAAAAATTTAACACTTCAGATGAGATATAATACTTTCCAAGAATGTTTCAAAAATCCCCATGCCTTTGATATTCTTCTCTAAAGGTTATGCTACTTTTTGTTTTAAATTCAATTTGCTTAAACAGCAGCTTTAATCTTCTACCTCACAAACATAAGAGAATAACTTTAGTGTTAGAAAAAAATATGATTTTTCATTTATTCATCATGCATAATTAGAAAGCTTACCTGTACAAAAACATCATGACACAAAATGCCATACAAACTGTACTTAAGTTCTATTTCCTCATAAAGCCATACATTTCTAGCATAAAGCCTGCTCCTGACATTCAAGTCTCACAGAGCAAGAAAAGCCCCTCTCTCACAGACCTCAGCTGACATAGGCATAGTTCCTCAGACCAGAAATAAAGCAAAGGGAGGCTGGCACTCAAGTTCACAGCTGTCACCAGGAGAACCCCAGAGCTTCTCCCCCAGTGCCAGGATCCCCTGATTCTACCAGAGCAGTACCAAGAGCTTACCGGAGAGCACCTGCAGCTGTTTCCCGCACAGCTAAGCTGTGATCCATGAGCAAGGGCCCCAAACAGCGCACCACGTCCCTCTGCACAAAGGCTGGGATGACGTGCTTCTGCTGCAACAGCTTGGAAATACTGGCACAGGCATACTCCCTCACCTCAGCACTTGGATGCTGCAGCTGCAGAGACACACATAGGGCACAGCACAGTGAGGGAGAAGGGAGCTGGAAGGTTTGACTGAGTGAAAAGGGCCAGCACTGTGGCTCCCATTTTATTTCTGGAGCCACATGGAGCTTTTAACTTCCATGAAAGCTTATAAATCCTTGCCTAGGTTATGTGTGTTAACTTTATGGCTAGGTAAATGCTATTCTAGATATTTGATAAGACAGCCATAGTCGAGACAGAGATTTGACACTAGCTGGCAGTGGTGAGACCTCAATTAATTACCATATAGTAAAAGACAGACTGAAGTGGGGGGGAGAAAATATCATCAATGAAGAACGAAGTATAACAGACATAACACATGCCACCATAAAGAAAAGCTGAAGAAACATAAAGAAACAAAACCAGAATTATAGCCCGTAAATTAAAAGCATCTACATAACAGCAAGAAACAAGTGTTCCTTACATTCCCCAAGGCAATGTTGACTTGAGCTGTAACAGAGTGTTAGGTGAGATACAAGAATTGCAAATTGCAAAAATAGTAACACAGCAGAAGTGCATATCCTGGCAGGCCAGAGATTTTGTTGAGAACCTGGCAGATTAACATCTGCTGAAAAGCAGAACAGAACAGTGGTAACATCAGACCCTGTCTCCATTGGAAAAGGTGTCTAAGCTCATCCTCACCTGCGCCTTTATTTACTCTCTCTTCCCCTCTCTCTCTCCTAAACAGGTTAGCCCACAAGAATAATCAATCAGTGATCGGTTAAATGAATTAAGTTGGGTGAAGTGAACAAAGGGGAATTATTTAAAGGAAAACAAATTTCTGCTCCTGATTCTAAAGTCACACCTGCAGGAAATTTACATCAGTTTTCGTTTGCAATACTTAAGCCAGGACTATGGCATACAAGTGGCCAAACCCAGTCTTCTTCAGCATTTTCCATGCATTGTTCATCGCGTGTGGCTCTTGGACTTTTGGCTCTGGCCACCTGTAAAAGTCTGCGGGCGGGGAGGCCGAAGGCAAGCCCCGCAAGGACGAGGGGCACGGAGCTGCCGCCCCGCCGCAGCAGCGCACTGGAGCGCGGGCGGGGCCGGTGCCGGTGCCACCCCGCGCGGCCGTGACGCCGGCGGCGCGACAGGGAGCGAGGAGCGGCCCCGCGCGGCCGCTCGGCTCCTTCCCGCCGGGGGCGGCACCGCGCCCGCGCCCTCGCCCGGCACGGCCGCGGGGGGAGCGGAGGCCTCGCCCCCCACGCCCGGCCCCGCAGCCCCCGCCGCTCCCCCGCTCCGGAGCGGGTTAGCGCCGAGCCCGCCCGCCCCCGCCCGCACCTTCTCCAGCAGCTCCGCCGCCGCCTCCTCCTCGGGGCCGCGCTCCAGCTCGGGGCCGGCGGGGGCTCGGGGCGCCCTGCGGAACCGCCGCGCCCGACTCTTGCCCATGGCTGCTCGGCGCCGGCGCGCCCACGTGTGCGGCCCCGCGCAGGCGCCGCGCCCGCCCCGCTCCGCACACCCCGCCCTGCCGCGCACCCGCGCTCACACCCACCCCGGCACCGCAGCATCCCGCACCGAGGGGACTCCGCGCCTGCTGCGCTCCAACAAGAACATCACCAACAGAAACAATTTCCTCTAAGGGCACTTACAGAGGCGGGATTGACCTGGAGCATGGAAACCTGGAAGGGGTTTCCTCTCTTGGTGTCAGTATCTTAGATTTTAAGAACCACATCAAATACAGGAAATGTTGGTCCGGTAAGAAAGCTACAGAATGCAGCTATAAATTTTCTCAAGTTCTTCTGTGTTCAGTGGAGATCTGTATTTGCACAGTACAAAAGAAGATAACACCTGTTTATACAAAGATTTTATTTTATACACATTTACCTACAAAATATACAGCAGTTAAAAATAATGGATGGGCAGAAGATTTACTGGAAAAAAATCCAGAAGACAATTCTTAAAGTTTTAACGGACAAAGTTACATCAATAGGCTGCCTTTAAAAGCCAGTCTACCCTGTCTGTAGTAGGGGTTATTGAAGTTCCAAGAGCTTTGCAGTTAGAATCAATTTAAAGAATTCAAAACATTTAAAAAGGCACCTTGAACAACTTAAACTCTTAAAACTTGACAGTTTTAGCTATTCAAAAGTTACACTTCATGCATATATCATCCACACCTTGTTGTTAACACTCTGAATAACAAGTTTTGTTATTTTATTGTGGCACCCTTTAGATTTTCTTCACCAAATCTGAAGTTATACATTTGAAATATGAGTTTCATGTTCTGACTATCACAGCATAAAAATCCACTCAGAATGGTCGGGTGGATTTAGATACAGTACAACCTTACAACTGGGAAGATACAAGTATATTTAAGACAATTTTTAAAAAATTAAAATCTTAAAATAAGTTTTGAACCAGATCAAACAAGGAACTATGTATGACCACAAGGAAAGTGGCTGGTGCACTATATACACAACTTGACAAATATGATCCTTGATATATTTACGAAGTTCTTAAACAGTAAGACCAGTTTTCTCCGGCACAAACAGTCAGTCTTCCTGCGAGCCTTTAAACCAGTTCCAAAAAGAGTGACCAGGAGACAAGGACAGCTGTAATGAGGAAGTGTGCTAATAAAACATCAGGAGAATGGCAAACGTTCCTTTCAATACTCTCCACGCGAACAAGAAAATCCATACACCAGATATTACTTTTTTTCCTGAACATTGGCATCGATCTGCTATTTACAATAGCTTACAAAGACAACACAAATGAGGTTTCATTTTCAAGTTCAACTTCATCGCCGATTAACATACTTCACCTGTATGTTCTGTTCTAGCTGAAGTAAAAAAGTGACACTAATACTGAAAAAGAGGTAATCAGAAGTAGCAAAAGCACTGATAATGTGATAACGAAGAATTTGGATAAATACTCAAGGAAGTAATATTGCACACTTTCACTGTCAACTGTGTTAAGACTTTTACTCCCAGGCAGTGACAACCAGTCCCATTTGATTTTTTGCTATCATACTACCTTAAAAAAGGTCATTTTTGGTTTCCATGGCAGTGGAAAAAAAATGAAGGAAGACAGCCCTTATTGAACATGAGGCCTAGGTTTCAATATTAATTTTCCAGTCTGCAAGAGAGAAAACAAAATAAATAAAGTTTAAACACAGAAAGTTGATCCCAACAATTACACTTCAAGTTCAATGTTACAGGGAGAATTTAAAACAACACACAAAATGATACTAAGTATTCCACATTCCAGTTTTTACAGACACACAGAATTTGCTGAGGTATGTACAAATGCTGCTCAGAAAAACAAACGCATCTTTTTGAATTATTTCTTTTTTTTTTTTTTAAACAAACAAGGTTTAGGCAATGAAGCACTAACACTTACATCATCACAGGACATATTATATTCTGCCAAAACAGTTCGACATCGGGCTGCTATACTGTGTGGATTGTGTCAAGGAAAGCAGATAATACTTCTACACACAAATAAGTAAAAACTAAAAAAGCAGCATAGGCTTCAACAACTGCAGTAACTACACTTTTAACGTGACAAACATTATCAAAGGATACATTGATGGTGCCACCACTCTTTTATGTATTCCAGCAAAGAACAAGCCTATTAGGGTAATACAGCTAATTGTGAAAAATGGGTGATTCCAAAGTGACGTGAAAAATGATACCTAGGAAAGAAATCAGATTAGTCCAACTGCATACTTTCTAGAACACACAAAGTCACTGCATAGATCACTTAACTAAAAATAAAATACTCCTCCTAGCCATTTCCAAGTACTTGTGAACAATTCTTTAGATAAGCCTTCAGAGCAAAGTATTTTGGCAGGCATTGTCCCAGGACACATTCCACAACAATTCCAGACAGCTTGATAGCTTTACTAAAAATCACCTCCCAGTTTCATGTGAGAATGTGTTTAGCCTTTCAGTTTTCAATACACCACTGCAGCACCAAGCTATGGAACACTGCACATTTGGCATTAGCCTGACCTTACCTTTTGTGTCTCTGGGTCTATCAACCAGTTCCAAGCCCCAGTTGCTGTGCAGACTGATACCACTATCAAAATCACTGATGAAGAAAAGAATGAGAGTCATAAACAATAAACTTCACTCATATTTAAATGCATTTATTTTTCAGCAGCAACTCTTAAAGACTTCTTTCTTTTCTCACTTCTGAGTGAGGAAAAGCTCCTAATTGGAAAGCAGAAATGAAAATATGCAAATAAACTTCTAATATGTGAAACTTTAAGGATTCTGTACAAACTTTAGGGATAGAACAAGTACATCTGAAAATCTAAATTCTGTCAAGTAAAAACAACCTGGTCCTTTGAAGAAACCAAAGTTATCTTTTCAAAAGGAAGGTGAAAAAGCTATCAAAAGCATAGAGCTTCTTCTCTACATCATACAAATACTTTATTTTCAGGGTAATAGGAAGAAAAGTTAACATTGGTTACACACCTCATTATAATTAAAATAGAAAGTCCCTCTTTTATGTGAAATACAAAACAAGTAATTTGGGAAAAAACATGAGCCACTGAATACAATACTAGTTATGCAAACCTCATTTAAATATGCTTAAAAGTTCTCAGTATTTTATTTTAAATTATAACTGACAGGATTTTGGAAGCCAAATACATTCCTAAAGTAAGTGTGTGCAAACTCAGCAGAACTACAAATAAATATGTGCTTGGTCTGAAACATGCGAATTGAGGTGGTGGTGGTGTTTGGTTTTGCTTTCTAAGTAGTCAATTCATTCAGTTCCTTCATTCAAAATTGACCTCTCAGGAGAAAAGATACTATTTTATGTGTTCTAAAAGAAAGTCTGTACTCTTTGAGTACGAAAACTTCAGCAGAGTCTCAAAAACAAAACAAAACAAAAAAAAGTTGTGTGATTCCACCACAGACCACTGATCACAAAGCTGGCAGCATATCTGTGGAATTTTTGTCTTCCCCTTCCTTCAAACCCTCCTGTCATAACAAAGCAGCCTTTATAATACACTGCTGTAACTTTTTCACCTTCAATTTTATAAGGACTATCTCACCTGATCATATTTTGTTTAAGTAACTACAGCAACTGTCTGGGAAGTCTGAGTCTTGAAGAAAAAAACAGAAACAAACACAACTTATTGTTTCAGATATTTCCAGAATAATCCAGTCTTGAGCCAATTCAATCCTAACCTCATTTTTCTAACTAAATATTATCCTGTATTAACTTGTTGCGGAGTTTTTGAATGTATGCCACAAATTTTCAAGTCTAAATACAAATTTTTCTTTGGGCAAACTTAAATAAAGGATACACACTGGTAAATCTAACAGGCTTGAAAGACAGACTCCTATTTATTCCTTGGAACATCAAACTTACTTCTCCAACGTCCTGTAGCTGGTTGCAAACATGCAATGTATTCAGTAAGTCTTCTTTCAAAGGCTTTGAGATCTGAGGAAGATGCATATCAAGCATAATTAGATCTTCATCTATTTAATCATATTTTAAAATAGAAGATAAAAAGAATTCACTTTTCCCCCCATGCACACCCAGTTCTTAAAAAGGCAGAGAAAACCAATAATCCTTGATAAGAAGTAAAAATCCAGTCATAGTAGCTGTACCAAACTTCAGGTAAAAAATACAGGGGTGGAGTTAATCTAAAAAAACCCACTCCCATTTACAAAAAAGAAAACTCAGTAGAGCTGAGAAATCACACTATTTCACACATCTTTGGAAATAGTAACTTTAATGGCCTCTCAAAACAAAACAAACCAAAAAAGAGTATCACATTTTGAAGTACTATGTATATCAGGAAACCATTACATTCTACTATCAATATAATGGCAATTTTTAAAAAAAGATTGGCCATTTGCCACTGCTCAAGGGATTATTTGTAGCAGTGTGACTTTGATGACCTTGTTTTGTAGAAACTTTCAGAGTCATGATATATGCAAAAAAATCACACATATGCAAACACTATTCCAGTGATCTTATTCCAAACATTATTTTTTAAAAACAGATCTTTCTTTTCTACCGCCATCGTTCTCCCATAGTCTTTCCACTGAAATTGGTGTTAAATCCATTTCAAGTTGATAATCCTAAATTGTCTCCAAGGAGCTGTTTCACCTTAAGCCCAGGTTAGATCTACAATTCTGTTCAACAAGGGCAATATTTGATAACATTCCCGTTAAAGCTAGAATTCTACCTGGAGTTAAGTTTTAATTAGGATCAATTTAACTTTCAGCTGAAGTCTCTGTCAGCATCAACATGGAACTTCAACTTCTAACTACTGCTACATTAGTCATCACAATAAAGCAGTTAAAACAATAAGCTTAGAAAAAATAAATCTATTATGATCACTAAGAAAGCAGTTTTTTGCACTGTGAATTTATTCCTAAGTGGTTTGCAAGTGAATTTATGAGGGAAGAGCACAGTATCTTGACTTCAGCCACAGAACAGCTAACTAGTCTTAATTACTGCCAAGAACATGGTAGTTAAAGGCCTGTCCTCCGCTTCCCTTCTGGGGAAGTTAAAACCGCTGTCAGCAATTACAGCTAATTAACTGTTCCCTGACTAGCACAAACCCCTCCAACTAGTCACTGAAGCGACAGGGGGAACACAAAACCTGCTATTTGAGAAACAGCACCCTGAAGGCATAAAAACAGCCTATTGACAACAAAGCTCTCGAGAAAACACAGAATGCAGACATCACTGAAACAAAATACGAAAAAAACTTTTTCAGAAAAAAAGAAGCGTAAGTTTTAACTTGTTTTCAACTACACACATTCCAAGAACCTTCTCTGAGCGGATCCCTTTGGCAGCTGTGACTAGCAAGGCACATTTGTGCGAACCCTCAGCTTGCACAAGCATAGCAACAAAGCCCTGACAACGCCGGACTATCGGTATCTGTCGACATTGCCTACTTCTAGTGCTAATTCCAGAACACTGGTCCATTTTAAAAATCTCTACCAGCCTCTGGACCCTAAAAACTCCTTTCAGGGTTTTGACATCCTGTAGGCTGTCACTTCAAAGAACTTGTAACCCAAACCACCAAGTGTTCCCAGACAAGAAGGGGCTATTCGAGGTCGCGTTCTTCAAATGCAAAAGGAGCCCTTGGCTCAGTGTAGCGCCTAGTGCGGCTCAAGAGCTGAAAGAAACGCGAAAAGCCGTGAGCGGACAAGGAGCTCCCTCAGCACATGAGGATTTTCATCCGCCACAGCCGAGCAGCGGCAGCGCAAGGGAACCGCGGGCACTCCCTCCTCCCGGGCAGGCAGCAGCCCCTCAGCACAGGCCCTCCCGCGGGCCCTGCTCCCCAGGCCGGCCGGAGAGCAGCACAGCCCGCCCCGAGCGCAGGACGCCGAGGAGGCCCCGGAACCCCGCCCTAGCTCGCCTGTCTGGGCCGAGGAGGAGCGCCGGGAGCGCGGTGCAGAGGGAGCCGAGGCCTCCCGCGGCCGCTTCGTCCCGCTCCGCAGGGACGGGGCAGCGCGCTCGGGCAGCCCGGGCGCAGAGCCGGCAGCTCCCGGCGCGCCGAAGAAGCAGCTCCGGGCTCGCTCCGAGCGGCCGCACTCACCCTCAGCCTGGTCCAGGGAGTTCATGGCGGGCGGGCGGGCGGAGCGGCGCGCACCGGGCGGAGCACCGAGCACGGGCCGATCGCCGCGGCCCCCGCCCCGCCGGCCCGGCCCCGCAACAACGCCCCGCGCTACTCGCCCGCCGCGCCGCCCGCAGCAAGCGCGCCTCGCATTGGCCACCGGCAGGGAAGGGGCGCGGCTCGGCCGGCTCAGGGGGTGTTACCGAGCAGCTGTGCTCAACTTTGTTTATTAAACAGCAACGTCGCGGGTTTTCCTTATTTTTGGCGCCTCCTAACATCCTAACATGACTCGAGACGGTTGTTCAGTGTATGTGTCTCGGCAGAAAATAAAAGCTAGAAAAGAAGATACAATGTTCTTCCTTCAAGACGTTCATTCGGGGGATTTTCTGCACCCCTCCCACTCGCAGTCAGCAGCAGCGCTCGGGCACGGCCGGGCTGCTCGCCCAGGCGCTTGCGAGAGCCATTGCAGTGCCCAGATTTAAAGGCTGCTTTTGGAAACTGATCCAGCAAGACTGACCTGGGATCTCCTCAGTAGGGCCACGCAAAGCTCTTGCAAGCACGAGCAGTAGGCTGAATATCCTGCACACGCAATCTCAATTCAGGGTTTCTGTGCAGGAGGATGGCACCGGGGCACGAAGACCATCTGTGTCTGGGTGTGTATCTGTGTTAGAAGGGCTGTGAGGTGCTGCCACACATCATCCCTTACCCCCCATCCCCTGGGCCCATTGCTGCAGGAGCGCTGTGGCAGCAGGGGGATGGCGTTTGTGACAGGGACAGCAGCACTGCTGGTGTCCCTGCCCTGCTGCCAGGCCCGGCTGTGCTCCAGCGGTGGCAATCGCAGACTGGACGGCAACAGCCGGAATGATGGTCACCCGAAAGTAGTGCTAAAAGGTTGGGTTTCTTTGCCGGGTGTAAGGGTCCCATGGGACATAGAGGGATCAGCCGTCATGATCCCACAGCCCTGCCTGCTGCTGGCCCAGCTGGGCTACAGAGGGAGCTGAGCTGGTCTGTTTGCTAAATGAAATCTTTCTGAGTTACTGAGTGACTCGATTAGTGAGCTCTCCGGGGACCCGGGCTCTCTGCACTGCCATCTGTTTTCAGCTAACTGGTACTGGAGCCTGGCTTGTATTTTGTAGTCCAGTAAGGATTTTGTGTTGCTTAAAGCAGAGACACTGCAGTGCTCTCAGGGTTGGGTTGTAATTTCTCTCCTTCTGTTTCTTAAAAGGAACGTAGAAAATAATGAAAATATGATTTATAGTAATTTTGCTCTCATTGGTTTAAGCGTAATTACAAAAAATTGTGTATTCTAGAAATTCATGCATTATTTTTGCTTTGGTGATGGCTCACTGAATGTAAATGATGGCCTATTATTTTCTTAAGAGTGTTCAGTCCAGCTTATTATAGTTTTCCCTACTTAGTTTACACCAGTTTTGCCAATTTAAAAACCAGGAGAAGCACAATACTAGTGGTGGTTGGAATTATGTCTTCCATGTGGAAAGGCAGAATACCTCAATGGTGTTTTTTCTGGCTGTTGACAAAGACTATATTATTATTAGAACTGGAGTTTCACTGAATCAAAGACTGGAGTATGGGAAGTAGATGTTTTCTTCCTTTCTACAACTCTTGCAGTTTGTAGAACCTTAAATTAATTAGACACCAGAAAACTGGATGCTGCTCTGAAAAAGTGAGTTCTCTGCATAGCCCTTGAAGATTTCCAGCATCCTGAAAGGATCAGAAAGTTGTAATTTGCATTAAGTTATTTATACTTATGTGAGCTTGCTGATGAGCAGATCTCCTTTGGTCTTTCCTGTTGCTCCAGCTATTAAGTTTATGTCTGAACAGATACACATATCATAAAGCTATTTTTTTATTCAAACTTCAATGATTTGTGACACTTAGAGGCTGAGCATCAGGAAAAAAACTCCAAGAGCTATAACACTTGAAATACTTAAGTAAATTATAATTCCTTTATTGTTTCTAATGTAAAACTTCTTGGACTGTTAAAAATGGTTTAGGGGTTTTTTCCCCCCTAAATATATTTTACTGTCTGCTGTACAACTCTGTTGAGTAGCCAAGATAAATGAGGCAAGGCAGTGTAACTGTCATCACACTACAGCTAAGACTTAAATAAACTGTTTCTTAGGGTTAGTGCATCTGTTAATAACCCTTGATATCTTTTTCTGCCAACCTCTGTGAAGCCTGAAAATTAACAGCCTAAACAAAAGGGCTCAGTGTACACCTGGGTTGCCTCACAAGGCAGAGGTGGTTGGAAGAACCATGCTTTGTCAGTTTAGAGTGCTGTCTCAAGTATCTCTTCTCGAGGTGCAAGGGATGCATCTTTCTGAGTTTAACATCTTTGATATCTATTTCTGCTTCTCACATCTGTACTTGGAGCATAATGTGAGAGCATCTGTTGGCAGCATCTGCTATCAGAGATAATTAGGATGGGTCACTTGTTTCTTAGTTTGACTGCTTTTCCAGCCTTCTGTATTTTTTAGTCTATGTATCCTTTCTCCTACTCATTTTCCTCTGAACAATCCCTCCCTCTTGAGGCAATATGTTACTTCAGAGATACTGTGGTAATGTTTAAGACTGTTACGTATTCAGTCTTTTTGAATTTACTAATCCTATATTTTTATAAACCTGTTTACTGTAGTAAGTTTGAAGAGTATAATCCTGACTTATATTTAGTGATACAAGGACAATGTTTGCATGCTTTATATTTCTTTTTTGAGTCGATTTTGGAAGCTTAAAGCTTAAATCTTATCAGGAGACTGTCCTTTTTTTTCTTCATTCTATCTCATTTTCCCTGAGAAGTTTATTACTTATCTACAGTACTGCTGGGGATTTTCTGTTAGAGAATCCATGCTCAGGACTTCTTGGTTTAGACAACAAAAAAAATCTAATCAGAAAACTCCATTACCTTTTTTTTTTTTTTTTTTTTTGCAGGCCTGCAGAAAATATTTTAAAGTTTATCCTGGAATATGAACTTCATCAAATAAATGCATATTCTGTAGAAAAGAGAATGCCTTCTGTTAAACATCTGAAAAAAGTCGAGAGGATCATCTCTACACAATGTAAGTATAGTGCAGAAATATGGATTGTGTGTGTGTGTGGCTTAACGTAATAAAAGATTCATTTTCACTTCTTAGAAGTGTAGTATGAAACTTGTTCTGTCACATTGAACATGATAAGTTATGGCTTGAGATGCTATAATGGTTTGAATTTTGGTAGACTGTAAAGCTAATTTGTGTTCCTCTGCGCTTTTTCTGCAACTGGAATGAGATTTTTTATAATTTTAGATACTTATAGCAGGTGTGGTAAAACTTCACCGTCATATTCCATATAACACTTCAGAAGACAGGTTTCTTTTATTCAGGATAACTTAGTCCCTTATTTAGCTTATTGTTCTTTTATTGTTCTTCTTTACTCATGTGTCGCATGAGAGGCACATCAATTTCTGAGCAAGAAATCGAATCACTGCCAGGAATCTAATAAGTATCTGCATTTCTGCTGCTTCAATAATTTGCTATTTGTGAATCAGGCCGTGATAGTTTTTATGGAAGGTGACTGAACTTGTAGTGCTGAACTGGTTCTGCATTTACTTACTTACTTACTGTGCTGAATTGGCTTTTAGTCAGAAATTAGGCCCAGCCACCCCCAGCCCCTCTGATAACTGAGGACCAGCTGGAATGCAAGGGGATTTATTTTCTGCCAAATTTACTTACACAAGAAGCACAAGAATCTCCCTCATCAACTTTTCCTTTACTTTTCTGTCACTTTTAAAAAATAGGATATGGATTATTGCTCAGTCTGGAACCATATGTATTCAGCTTTTCTGTTTTCTAGTCCTTCCCATTTAATTCCCCAGTAGAGTCTTCTCAGCCTCTTAATCTCTATGTTCTCCTATACATTGTATTTGGTTTTCTAAAAGCTGTCAGGGAACAGATGCATTCACTTGATTTTGCCGTGCTTTTAGGGCTGCTTTAGTCCTTCAAATGTCACTCCTAGTATGATAATAGAGTGACAATATTGTCTTCTTTTACTGACTTTTAGGTTGAAGGTTAAGTGTTTAGAACAAGGACATCTGTCTTTGAAATCTTAGATTTATGCCAAAGACAATATAGGCCCATAGGAAAAACAAACTGCTTGTTTTTAACAATGTAGAGGAGCCAAGAGTGGAAGCTGAATTTATTTCATTTCGGAGGTAATAGTGTGGAATCTGTGCTGGGGCCACTGTTGCTGTCTGCTCACTGTGCCTGATCATTGTCTCAGTCTCCCTGCCTGGCTGGCAGTGCCAGCTGTGAGTGGGGTAGCCCTGAGGTGTTCTCACCAGCTGTGATGGGTGCAGAGCACAGTGGCACAGGTTGTGGTGCTGAAACAGCTGCATTCCTGTGGCAGCTTCCTGGGTGGAAGCTGGCATCTCATCACTTGTTTGAGCTGCTCTGCTCACAGCCTGCTTTGTGCCACACGCAGGAGCAGGAGCTCTGCTGGCTTTTGAAATGATGAGCTGTGTACACTGCTGCCTTGCCAGGATATGCTGTATTTCTTGCTGTATTTCTTCTTGTTTCCAACCATCGTTTTGGACATTTGTTTGTTCAGCCTGAAATCCTATTCAGAGCAGCTGCTGTGAGGGTTGTTTGAATTCAGTTGTCTGCTTGTCCTGTAGGATTAAAGTTGATAATACTTTTGCAGAACAAGGATTCCTTCCAGCCTAATAAGTGCTTCTTTTGAAAAACAAACAAAATAACGACAAGTACACAAATATGGTTATAGTTTTTTTCTCACATACCTCCATCCTATACCTGCTTCCAGAAGGGTATATACTGAAATAACATAGCAAATCCCTCTGTTAAGTAAACTTCCCTTGCTTTTCTCTCTGTAGTATTGCAGCTATACCAGAGAAGTGGGAGATAATTTCTCTTGAGGTTTTTCGTTAATCATCTTCTGAGGAAAAACACTGTTTCTAGATAAATACAGAATTTAAATGGATTCTTTATATTTAATTATTGTTCTCAGGTGATCAGTACCTCTAAAAAACAAAATACGTTGTTAATGCCCTTATAACTGGCAATCCTGAGTCCTCTTTCCTGTTTCTTCAATAAACTGTACTATTTATAAACCTGTAATCATGGAAGTTACTGAATTCAACCAGACCAATAGGACTGAATTGATTCAAATGAGAAATCAAGCCTGGTCACACCCAGCCCCTCTGGTCTCTGAAGACCAGCTGGAATGCAAAGGGGGTGTTTTTTCTGCTAAATTTCTATTCCCTTAATGCAAGAGTCGCTTCTGGTTGCTGATACTTAATGAAGGCACTTGCTGCTGTACACTTTTCAGTGCCTCTTTACTTATAGGGAAAATGGATGTAGCAAAAGCTTTAGAAGCATCTTGTGTAAGCAGAAAGTTTGGATTAAAATGTCCCACTGTGGCTGCAAATTTTTTGCTGTGACTGTTGTGATGTCAATGTACTTCTTTAGGTTTTATTTAAGCAATGTCAGGAGGAGCTGACTGAGCTGCTCTAAGTGTGTTATAAGGCGTTCAGTAATTTAGGCAAACCCAAAGAAGGAAATCTGACCTTTTCACATCTCCCTAGAGTTTGTTAATGAAGAGTGGTGAAGGACAAATTGTACATCACTTCTAGTTGATTTGGCACTCTTTACAAAACAAATGTAGTGTGAAAATCTTATTAAATATGCTTGTTTTATCTGTTTAACACTTTGGATTAGTCTAACTTTTAAAAATCTTTTCTGGTAACATATACCTAAACTCATATTCGAACATTTTCTAGTAGAAATCTTTACAAAATGCACTGTACCTTTAAATCAAGGTGAGAGAAACTTAAGCAAATAATCGTATTTAATAATAATAGTAGCTTAACCAAGTAATGATGTCGATTCATTATGCAAATATGGCCTGAATAGAACTGTATAAATATGCTTGTATTTTTGCTGTTTGGTATGCTGTGTGTATATTTTGCAGATCCCCAAAAAATTGGAAAGTGGCTCCTGTTGGAGATAGGCAAGCAAGCTCATTTCTGCTGACTCCTACATTGATGTATGTCTATTGCGGGTATTTTTTCAACATGGCTTTAAATGTATTTAGGAAAGATGTTTTGTAACATCAGTGAAAAATGTTCCTGGTTGGTCTCTAGTGTCTGGCTGCAGTCTGGTGGCTTTTCCTAGACACACTGCCTTCGCTTGGAGTGAGATTTGAGTCCCACCATCAAAATGGAGGAAAGTTCAGGAGGGAATGGCACAAAAATAATGCTCTGTGGGTTGGAATAGATGAATGGGCTGCTCTCAGTAGAATAATTCTGAGAAGTTTGCAGCCAAGTTTAACCAGCCATATTTCTTATGCATTTTTAACATGTCTAACAAATATCCTCAGGGAAAATTAAAAGTGTGGGGGAACCCCTTGCTTCAAGGAACTGTTTCTATCATTTTTAGCAGTATTGTTAAGCAGTAAATAGTGAAACTTGGTGATGTTCTTATACAATTTTGCTGTCTGTGCTGTTCCTTAATTGATTTTCCAGTTGGTTGCAGATGACTACACTAGGGATGATTGTAGAGAGAAGCTATACATACAGTTTTACCAACAGATGCAGAAAGAATGAGACACCTTCTGACTGTCATTGCTGCCACCAGCAAGGAGGAAAAGTAGGTTTCTATTAAAGGTAGGTAGGGTTTTTTGGCTAATTCTGTTACAGAGATAGTAATTACATAGGTAGGTGTAACCCAGTTCAGAAATGTGACCCTGCAAATATGTAGATAATGTTTGAAGATCATGCCTATTTAATGTTTCTGGATCACCTTAAAACTTCTAGTTAGTTTTAAAATTTCTTATGCATCTAGGCAATATTTTTTGCAATATTTAATTCCCTTCCTCCTCACTGACTTCCAAATTTGACACATCTCTTTCTGATAGTCATATGACTGGAACTACAGCAGAGATTCTCTTTTGATTCATGGAGTGTTGCACATGTATAGTGGTAGATTATCTCTTCAAATGAAAATTAGAAATTCTCTGCCACTATCACAGTTTAGTGATCTATTGAAATGTTTGGGCACAGGAATCCAGATAGAACTACACTGCTTCAGCTGGGTTGGTAAATGTGTCTGAAATGCAAAGATCATGTGGGATAATTGAATCTTTTTTTTTTTTAGACAATTAAATAGCAAAGCTGAGAAATTAATTTGTTTTCAGTTGTTTTAAACCAAATATGTGGCTTTATTATGTAGATGAACTGCTTAAAAAAGTAGATGTATTCCAATATATAAAAAATTAGTTCTTCCTTGACTATCTATTGTTCCACTGATCATTTCAGGATCAGTGTTAACAAACTTTTTTGTTGGTGACGCAAATGGAATTTGTGAGTTTCATCTCTCCACATTGCTAGGAAACATAATCTTCCAAGTTATCAGTAAAATTCCTAAAGGTTCAGCATCAATCCTCAGAACATATGTATTGCTAGTCTTAATTTTTGTGCTACCTTCAGTATTTTTGCAAAAAAAAACAGGCTCCTAACAAAATTACAGTAATTTCAGTGTAATAGTTCATAACAGAAAATACTATTTTCAGCTGAATATTTCTCAGTACACTAGGATGATGAGATAAAATCAGATTATAAATATAAATTTTAATAGTTTTTCACTCTAGCACTAAAATGTGATCAAGCAGGAATCATTAACTGAAAATCTTCCTCTGATGTATATTACAGCTTCCTACTATAACAAATAATTTCAAAATTTTCTGCATAGCTTAAAACAGAGATCACAGATACTTCCCATTTTTTAGAAGGTATTTCTGATCAAAGAACACATTGTTCTGTGGGTTTCTCACAGCTCAGCATTGGGCTTCGTACTTGTGGCTTCTGGCACATACCAGATGGCAACAGCACAGCAATGAGAAACAGTGACAGAGATTTTTAGTTTTATATAACCAACTTCTCTTTACTTCAGGGGGTTATTCTACAATTATAGGCAATCACAAGAATTTGAACATGAGGTGAAAATAACATAGATCACATAAGTCAGATGTCACACCTGCACTCCAAGAAGTTAAATGACTGTTTTGTATTCTTGAACAGCTCAACGTAGCATTTCCCTCTTGCCTTGTAATCAGATTTCATTATTCTATCTAGAGAAAGTTTAGGTTGTTTGAGAGATGTCGCTTAAAATATTCTCCATTCAGAACTGCAGTTTAAATTTCTTTCAACCAGTTTAAATTTTAAACACAGATTCATTGCACTTCTGGGTAACAGAATTTGACCTAGTTAAAATGAGACAGCTTTGAAATAGTTCATTGAATTAATTTCTAATAATGCATAATACATGTAGTGATTAAATGTCTGTCCTGGATTGCTGCTTACATGGCATAAAATGCACTTAACAAACTCACACATAATAATTAAATGATAGGAAGCTATATAGCAATTGCCTAATTATAATTTCAGTTTCTTGTGTTGATTCCATGTAAATAAATAAAAATGCTTTAAAAGATTTATCTCTATTTGTTGCAGAACTTTTTATTGCAAATTTACAAATTTCACGTATTTTCATATATCAGGAACACAGTAATAAAAATGCAGTTTCTCCTGGAGCAAAAGGAACTGCCCTGTTCTTCAGTTAAAAATATTCTGAAATTAAGAAAAGTCTGTACAAATCCTATTATTTTTGGGTGTAGATGTTTGTGAAAGTCATTATGTAGAATTGGAAATCTTTCTCTTGTTCATGATCTAAAGTTAAAACTGACCAATAACGATTTGACAGGAGGAAGGAGAGCTTACAGCTTTTCATTTATATTTCAAATTAAGTTCATGTACTGGTTCTAAATCAAAACTAACCTCTGCAGCTACAGGAGGGCTGTGTCAATACTGAACACAATACTGAACTGAAGGCTTTCAACATCTCATCTGTTATATTGCACAGACTTAACAGCTGTGTTTTCCTGTCTGTCTGGAGAAGTGCAAAGTCAATGAAAACAGCAGCCTGATAAAGCCATCTCTCTCTTCTCTGTAGCACATCATAACGTGCCTGTGCAGGATGCACTGTCTCTCATAGTCAAAGCTCTTGGGAACAGATTTGCTGAGTGTACCAGGGTTTCACACAAGACAGCTGATCTGGCAGGTGACTGCCTAACATGGGAGCTGTGAGATGTGCAATGTGTCTCTAGACATGAGACTTATTTCTGTTGCAAGCAGGAAAATACTTGGATTGGTTGAAGCTGAACCCAGTAAGTGACCCTGCAACTACCAGAAGATAGATAATTGAAGGTATTCATTTTTTTCCCTCTGAAATACAACTTCAGGCATCTTTAAATCTGATATAAGCTTGGTTATACATAAGAAATAATCTGTAAATAAATGACAGGCACTAGAGATCAAAAGTTTGTGTATAAAAATGCTGGCATATCTGTTAATGGCCATGTACAGATATTCTTCACGAAATAAGACATATTCTAAAGACATATATACATCCCTAATGGGGAATTGCTCTCTCACAGGTTACAGTTGCAAAGTGTCTGATCATCTGCTAATGCAACACTTGGTTTAACAAGATTCAGTAATGTGATGGTGTATAAACTTATTTTAATTAAAAGTTTAAAATTCAGCAGAATACTTCAAAAAACGTCCCCACCCAACCACACATGTAAATTACAGACTTGGAATATACGTGTCATTTTGTCTGTAGAACTACTCTACAGAAAATTCTTGGATGCCCTTCTGAATAGAGGATAGTGAGATTCTTGTAGGCTTCTACTTGTGCTCCTGATTTCTGTTGAAGAGTTGCTTGTCACTTCTATTTATTTAGACTCAGACTTCTTGAATAAACTCATCTTTCACCGGAAGACACAATCTCATGAGGATGTAAGGCATTGTCAGGCACTGCCATCCACACCTTAAACACACCTTCACCTCCTCTGCTGCCAAGCAGTATTGCTGCCTTAGTCATCCTCTCCTAAGGTTAAACCTTGATTTGGGTGAAAGGCTGTCAGGGGCTTTTCTTCCAGCATTCTTTCAGTTTCATATTTCAAAGTAATTCATTCTGTTTCTGTGACTGACTTGATCACTTACCAGAGTACATTTGTTCCTAGAAGTAGAACAAAACATAGTAGATACTACATGAACTGCAATCAAGTAGATGGGTGAGATGTGGAAAAATCTGAACTTGCAAATATTTGGCAGTGATCAAATAATAGTTGAAAGAGTGGAACTCAGCCATGCTATTTTCAGAGCAAATTTTATGTGAAAGAATTGGAGAGTAGGGGAGTATACTATTCTTTATCTAAAAATGAATTCGTTCTAACGTTATAAAAGCATAAGAACATAAAACTCATCTTTCATGTCCTTAGTCTGAAATCAGATTCAGCTACTGTCCTTGCATCTGTTTGAAGTTGGTATGGGTTGAGGTGAACACCTGGCTATTTTAGAATGCTTTTTTTCCTCCCCTGTTGTGAACTTTTCCCATTCCACAAAGCTTTCTTTTTTAGTTACCAAGTTGGTTGCAATTCTTTTGAGTTACTGAAGCTCATGGGGAAACCAGAAGGGCAGCAGAAACAGTGAGGGCGGTTCAGGTTTTAAACATGAATATTCTTGGATTCATAGAATTAGAGTATAGGGTTTTGTTGTAAATTAAATACTGCTTTAATGATTGAAAATGATGGGGAAGTCAGCAAAAAATATTGTGACATCTGCTTAATTGGATTATTTTCTTTTATTAAATGCTGGTGTAAAAAGAAACTACATGTACACTCTTGACAGCTATTCATGTACTGAGTCTGATTCCTTGGATGAATACTAGGCACAAACTCTATCAAAACTAGTGACCTACATTTTGGTCATGGATTAAATCCTTGCTTAGAACCAGCCTCAGATGACATCTGTTTGTCATGAGATAAAATCTGGCTTTAACTTTTCATACCAATTGCACTTCATTTGTCAGTTTGTTTTAACTTGTGTGCAGGTTAACATTAATATCAGAGAGTTAGACTGTGTAGCGTGCTTGTGCTATGATTAGTAACACTGCAGGCCAGTGTGCTCTGCTGTTAATACCTGTAGGACAGGTAGCTCAGTGCCTGTACATCTTTTAAAGCAGGGCACTGAATGAGAGAGGCCAAAGTGTTTGTAGCTGTTGGGGTGTGGTGCCACTGCTTTGGCTGCAGTGCTCATTGCTGTATCCACTGTCAGTTACCCTGTTTTCAGGCATTTCTTAAGCCTGGTGGTTTTAGACCTGCACAGTTAAAGGAGTGTCCTGTACAAACAAAGGTAGGTTTTACTGTTTGTTTTAAAACAGTTGACAATAAAACACAAAAACTATTTCGAAACAGGACTTTCAGATTCAAAGGATAATCCTTTAGCACCAGTTAAAAGGTTTGGACTTCTGGGATGTTCTTGACATCAACCTGCAAAATGGTCACAGCTTGGAGGGACTCTTGGCCTTTTGCCACCAGGTGAGTGACAAAGCCCTGTAGCTGTTTGGTTTAATAAATGTAAATCATTTCTGGTTAGAACCTGATGCTGACAACTACACATCTATTCTAGCTGGAGAGCTTAAATCATTTAAATAATGGTTTAAAGAACTTTTCATTTAAATAATGAAAACAGCAGCCATTTTTCTTCAAGCCTGTGTCAGTCAGTCTGAAAGGTACTGTTTCTATATTGAAAATAATCTTTCTTTTCTTTCTTCCTTTCTTCCTTTCTTCCTTTCTTCCTTTCTTCCTTTCTTTCCTTTCTTTCCTTTGTCTTCCTTTCTCTTCCTTCCTCCCTTCCTCTCTACCCCTTACTCAAAAATCCACCACCATGTGTTTATATTAGAAGGTACTAAATAATCAGTATTTAATGACAAGTGTTAAATTTATTAATAAAACTTTGTGAGTTTTTGTGTCCCCTCTGACTTCTGTCATTCCTATCCAGCCATGGGTATCTATGCAGCTACCTGACTCTTCCCCTTTCAGGGTGGGACACCACAAGGACATGGAACACACAGAAGTGGATATCAAGTCATTAGGTTTGATAATACAATAAAATGAAACATTAAGGTGGCAGTTAACCTTTCACTGATAAAAGAGGGGATTGATGTAAGCAGATATGGGGAGGATGACCAAATACAGAAACTACAACTGTCTTACAGTATTTGTTATATTTTGTCACATCCATTTGTGTTAAACCAGTGCAGCACCAACGGGGAGCTGTAGCTAAGAAGACACTGCTGACAGCTCTGAGAATAGTGCAAGTCCTGTAACCACCATCATACCCTCTGTCACCTGGGAAAAATGAAAAATTTAAGAAGGCTTCCCATTAAAACAAATGCTCATGAATGTCACTGCTGTGTCACCTTTGTGATTTTAAAATTAATAAAGTTGTAAACAGTTGCAGAATAAAGTTGTGTGTTTTACACAGTTGCCACCAGCTTCAGCTTGTGTTTGAACTTCACCAGACTATTCAGATTAGAATGGGCAGGTCTCATCAGACCTGTATTGCTCTGCATGTTGGGTAGGATGGATGGAATTTCTCTTAATTCAAGGAAAGTCTCTCAGGCGTTTCTGCTTTTTTACTTAGAGGTGAAGACACTGACCAAGAATTGTTGGTATGAATTTCTGGTCTGTTAACTGACAGTTTGAAACAGTTTTATATTAGTCTCTTAAATGTTGAATTTGTTTGGGATTGGGTATTTTTAATTTCCAACTGCTTTAACTTCTATTATAAATTGAAATTATAACAGTGGGAAAATTAAAGAAAAAAAATAATTATAATTACAAAAGAAGTGAAGTAAACTAATGTGAAGAATTGCCTTAATTTGTAGTTACATACATTCCAATCAAATATCAGATTTAAACATTTTTAACATCCATTCTACCAAGATACTTGGATTTAATAAATAATAAAATTTATTTACAAAATAAATGGCAGATGCTCTGCCAAAATATTTAATATTAAGATTAAAATATCACTTATAGATTGAACATAAAAGACTATGCCAGCAATGCTGATCTTGAAATTTTGTGTAGATTTTTCCAACTTTTGAGAGAGACAAATATTTTCATGCAGAGAATAGTTCAGAAGTTTGTGAAGTATATGTCAAGTTACTGCAAGTTACTGTTGCAATGCATTAAATACATCGTTACCTGCAACCATAATAGGCACGGCACCTTTGCAGAAATAAGTGAAGTTTTTAAATGATTGCCATGTCTTTTAAAATGTGAAATAGCTTTTGCTTTATATTTCTGGTGTGTGACAGCTGTTTTTCGTAATAGTGGGAGAAAATTTCCACTGGCAGTGAATAGCAAAGAATGTGATTAGTGTGTGTTCTTATCAGTATATCAGAGTAATTAAATAGTTTTGTTCTTTTTTGCAAGAGAGACTGTGTAATGTCATCACAGTGCCTTGTGTAGTGCAGCACTTCACTGTATAGAAGGTTACACAGTGACTTCAATATTATGTTTTTCTGATAGTGTTTGCTGGATTTTCTCTATCACAACGCATTGTCAGATGAGTTTTTATTATTAAATTCATTCATTCTATGAATTAGATCAATTCATAAATTTATTTTTTGCCAAGAAACAATAACAGCTATAAATCTTAATGGAACAAAATTTCTCTGCAGTGCAAACCATAGAAAATAGTCCTGTGCTTAAGAGCTAAGTGGTGTCTTTCTGTAAGACCTGCCAATTTATTTTTATCTTGCAGCTTTTTTCATTCATTCATCATTTTCATTAATACATTAACTAAACCCTTAGGAACTACCTGTCAGCCCAGGAGTAAGTAATAATGCAGCTTACTATTTTTCAAGAATCTAGTATCAATTTTTAAGAATGATTTGTGGTGATAGTCTAATGGTAGTGCCCTTATTGAATAGGTAACTAGTCCTCAAAATTATTGAACCTCACCTAACTCCTAACTATGAATTTATTTAGCTGTTGGTACTACAATGTCTGAGGGCTGCACACTCTTACAAATTGCCCTGCTGGTGTCCATGTGAGATAGGAGATTGCATAGGCTTTCCCAGGGGAACCTGGAAGCTTGTTTCAGAGTCTGGAATTGAACTAATTCTCTTGAGCCCCACAGTAGGTCCTTAATCACAAAATCATTCCCCACTTCCCCCAAAGGGATTAAATGTAATAACTTGTATCATTTAAGGGCTTTTCTTTTTTAACACTTGAGGTTGAGGGTTTGAGGTGAACTTTGTAAAGAGTTAGCTGTCATGGTGTAGAATTTCTCTTTCCAAAGGCAGGGAGTGGAAGTTGAGATGCTGCTCTGGCACACAGGGATTGATCAGACCCTGCTGGACCTGCAGTGGCTCCAGCTCCGAGTGGCACCAATCCCTCTGTGTCCTGGGGAAGGTGCTAAAGCCAAGTATCCCAAGGAAACAGTGAAAGACATACGTAGCTGCACTGTGAAGAATGGAAATAAAGCATGTAAAAGGGAAAAGGAATAATATGTTGCCATTTTAGGAGCCAGCTTGGGCCTCTGATTTCACATACAAACAGGAAATCTAAGAGAGCTTAAAAACACAAAACCAGTTTATACTTGCATTTGGACACAAGTGGAGCACTGCCGTGGATGCTTACTCTTCAAGTGAATTAAAGTTAGTAAATGTTTTGACATGAAATTAGCGTAAAACTAAATTCAGCACGCCTGTGCACAAAGGAAATAATGTTTGAAACTTCAGTAATTTAAATACAGGGAAAAATCCCACACAAACCAACTAAGCCAAACAAACAAACCCAAGCCTTGCAGAATGTTGTCATCTAAGTGAATTGTAATTTATTTTTCTGAGAAAACGTCTGAGCAGCGTATGTACTTCTTACATTGTCCTGCTATTTTCAGATTCTCCTAAGTGGTCGTAATCACTATTAAGCAAATAAAAATGCTTATTTCTCCTTCAATTAGGTGTTTGGGTGAGGTATACTCTTTTAAAATTGCTTAAAAAGGCCAGTGATCCTTAAACATTCACAGTGCTGGGAGCTGTGGAAGAAACTATGAAACACTGTACAGGGTGAGTAAAGAGAAAGAGAAGGTAAACTGAGCTGTGGACAGCTCCTAAATCCTACTGCACTTTGGAGGAGCTGGCAGTGCTTCCCTTAGGGAAGAAGTGTCCCAGTGGTTGAGGCGTGGTGTGATGGAGGAGGGCACACAGCACTGCCCAGCATGGAGCATCTCCTCTGCCCAGCGGTGTGAGGGTCCAGCACAAACTGCCTTGGACCCCTGCTTGTGGGAAGAGAAGTGGAAACGTCAAATTCCCACTTGTCTGCTTTTGCTGCTGGCTCTTGGGTCACCTGTGAGCCTCCTGAGGTGCCAGTGCTGCCCTCAGGGCCACGTGGAGTGTTGGGGCTGTGTGTTCTCAGAGCCTGAGGCCAGCCTGGAGAACACAAACAAAACCTTTGTGTTACACCTGAGGACGGGAATAAACCCTACCTTGGACCAGCATCAGCGCCCACAGGAAGGCTGGAAATGGCTCTCAGCACATCCTTTGATCAATCTGCTGCGTGTTTTCCCAACTGCTTAGCTGCACGGGAGTCACTTGAGGCCGACATCACGTTTTACCAAAAAGAAAACAGATGAGATTTTAACCAGAACCCTGCTCCAGTGATCAAGTAGAAAAAGGAAGGATCACTTTCATCTATAGTTAAGGCTGACATATTGCCCAGAGTGCTTGAATTATTGACTGCTCTTCATATCGTCAGTACTGCCGCTGATTTCCACTTCCTCAGGTCTCATGTGGTGATATATTTTGAAGGCGCTGTATTTCTCATCTTGCCCTCTTACATCTTTAGCTAGATTTACTTTTCTGACAGAAAACTTGTATTTAAAATATTTTTCAAACACCAGTGCTATTCTGACCTGCTTTTGAACTCAAATATTGTACTTGGAGTAAATGAAAATGTTGTTGAACTGTAGTCTCTCCACAGAGGCCTGATAAATTTTGAGTAACCAAGGCAGGAGAAAGTGACTTCCTTGTTTAGAATGTGTATTTCAGAGCATAGAACTTTTCTGAAGTGCACCAACATCCTGGCTGCACGTCAGCCTGATGCTTGCCCTGTTGCCATGTGCCTAACGTGGCAAGGACAAGGAGTGAAGGGAGTGGGACCCTGCCCATTTCCCCAGCTAGCAGCTGTGCTGCACCAATATGGGCAGAGCTGCCAAGGAGGAAAAGCTCTCACTGCTAGCCCTTCACCAGGAGCCCGGGAATTGAGCACATATCGGAGGGCAACGAGGCATCTGAAGCTGGTCTCCTGCTGGAGCAGATCAAAGTGACACAGAGAGCCTTGTAGCTGCTGCAACCCAACCAAGAGGGAGGAACCAGTGCCCTCGCTTTGCCTTTTATTTCCATGGACAAAATGCAGGTGGCATGCTCTCTACCCACTGCAGACTGGGGAGGAAAGTGCACTGCTCCCTTTGCCTTTGTCTTTTCTTTTATCCTGTTGCTTCACCAGCTGGCAGGTAGTGACAGGCAGGTGAGCGTTGTGGGCAGCTCTCCCACTCCACCTTGAAGGCTGCCTGCTGCTGCAGTGTGTCAGGAGAACGACCCTGCTGCAGGTAAGAACTTTTTCATTATATATTTGTCTAAAGTAATCTGCAAGCTGTGAAAGAAAGCTTCAGTCAATACAGTTTTGCTTATGCTTGTTGCAAAGCTGCATGTAAAACCTCAGCACAGTTGGTTTAGCTATTTCTGTGCCTTGTGGTGCCCAGGCACAGTATGAATCCTGGGTGGTCTGTGGGAAAACCTGTCAGCTCGGTCCCCCTGAAACACTCACCTGAGCTGTGGGATTGAGAAAGAAGAGTTACTGGTTTATGAAGGTGATTTCTCATGTTTTCCAGCTGCAGAGCATGAGTAGGGAGACTGTGGTAGGGCAGCAGTAAACTCTCTTTTCTGTCTAAAAGGTCTTTGCAACAGATGTGTTGAAAATACATCTTGGCTTGTTAATTGCTGAGTGATGAGGGCTGTTGCTTTAGTCTGAGTGCACTAATGATTAAAATAATTAATCATCAAGCTTCCATCATCTTGCACTGTCTAAGTGTATGATGATGGAAGCTTGATTAATTATTTTAATGCCTTTAGATACTGTTATTTTAAGCATTTCCTAATTCTGCATTCTTTCTCAAACTGGGTTGATTTTTTTTGTAGTTACCTGTGCTACATAGGGTTGAGCATAAGTTCTTTATTGTATTTTTAGTTTGCTTTTTTGTTTTAATGAGCTTTACTAAAGATGAGAGTGTTCTGTGGGTAACAGGCAGGATGCTTCCTCTTACGTCAAGAAATTTTCACATGTGCTTGGTTTTTCTTGGTTTGTGGGCTGAATAAATGGTGTGAGCCTAAGGCTCTTAGCCTTTATTTTGGGTTCATTTGTGTGTTGCAAACTTCCTACTGATGTTTGCAAAAGTGCATATTTTACTGGGTATTTTCCTCTTTGGTCCTTTTTCCTTATTATCCTTTAATAGTGTTTAATGGGGTGTAACACTTGGGGAGGTAAGTGGAACGTGTAGAGGGAAGAAAATTTCCATTCTCAAGTCTGTTATGAATGAAATTATGTACAGTGTTGGCTTGACAGTACTTAAACTACTTTGATGTCTTAGCAGCTTCTTAATATCCCTTCAGTGAGAACTAATTGTTCAGAAATGTTCCCTGGCAAATTCTGGCATCCAAAATTATAATTCCTGATTTCCTGGCTAGATTTTAGACTCAAGTCTAAGTCAGAAACTGAAAACTGTGGAGTTGTGATCCATTTAAGATATGTTCAGTGCTGATTTATGTATCAGGGCTACATTAAAACACTCAAACTGCAATATCAAGTGTCTCAAAGACAATGAACTGAGTCTCCAGTCCCATCCGAGGTGTGAATGTGATGTTGCTGTATTCCCCAGTTATGCTTGTCCTCTGTCTTGTGTGAACATCGTTCACTTATTTGTGCAGAATGTTTGTCTCAATGTATCTGGGATATTTTAAAATCAAAACTGCCTTATGTAATAAAAGCAGAGGGTGTTGCTGAAATTGAAAGGCTCCTCATAGATAAAAGTCAGCAACACACTGTAGTTATCTAAGGCTGTGATAAGCCTGAGAGCTGAGATATCACAAAAATCATGATGTTCTTCCCGGAGTTTCTTGCCTGTCACAGCATTTCTGTATAACTTTGGGCAAACCAAGTAAAGTGCCTCTAACTGGATCCTGTTTGTGTAAGGATTTCTTTATTTTGAGTACCCGGGTTGGTATGCTGTCAGTGGATATCCCAAACTCTTTTGTGCTCTGTGACAAGGGACGAAGAAATGTTTGGGGAAACAGGATGCTGACTCCATGTGTGCTAAATGCTGACTGATAAGAGAAGGCACTCCTCTAGTTATACTCCCTATAATAAAAAACCAACAAACTTGACGATAAATGAAATTATGCTTGGTTCCTTATCAAATACACAGTCACTCAATTAAAGTGATGCATCTTTATTTAAATATGCAATCTTGCAAGCAGAGCATGTGCCATACTTTACATGGGTGTTGGAAACACCTTCAACTTGGACACATTGTAACACCTGAGCACTTTGTTCTGCATCTGTAAAGCTTCAAGAGGCTTCCGAGGGTATGAAAAGCAAACAGAAGCATCACTGTATTGCTTTATTTAGTCAGTATTGCTTTACTGTATTGTTTTGCTTTATTTAGCAGCAATTTCCTACATATTTCAGCACAAACCAGCTGTGGAACATTTTAGTGACGTCTGCTTTGGTCCTTCTTCCTGACTTTTGGAGAGAAGAGTGCTGGATTGTGTAATTTGTGTAAACTAATGAGCTGTACTGAAGTAAGACATATTGCAGATGGCATGAAAGGAAGTAGAAACCTTTTGGAAATGTATCTGCTGCCTCTTGTGAGCTACTCTGAAATTGCAACAGGAGGTGTACTTGTTTCTCATGAAAGCCGTGAGGCTTCAAGCCTCTTCATCCTTCACTGTAAGTGTTTAGGTTCTTGGGCTAAGTCTTTCTGAAATTCCAGCTATTGACACCTCTGTGGAAAGGCTGGAGGCAGAGACAGGCTGTGGCAGGCTGAGTTGGTTTGTCAAGCCAAGCACAGCCTCTGTGCCTTAGATCAGGCTCTTCCAAGTGATGGGAACCCTTTTGTGGCAAAACTTTCAAAGAGCAAAGCAGCAAGGCACTAGGTAACCAAGATTTTGTTTCTGGGTGACTCGGTTGGCTAAGTGGACTCAGTCAGCGAACACAGGCACAGGCTTTTGCACATCCAGGCACAAAGAAAGCAAGTTGTGTTTCAGCTGGGAGATGGTGCTTTGCAGCTGCCTCTGTAAGACCGACTGCTGTACTGCACTGAAACACATGAGTCCAATCTTTGCATGGCTTTTTTCTCTTTTGGTTCCATTAGCAGAAGGGAGAACACTTTTACCTTTTACGAGTGATGTTTTCAGAGGAAAAATACTGGAATTGCCTGGTTTGAGTCCATATTTTAGGGAGGATTTGGAGATACACCAGTATTCTATTAGAGACCACAGATATGAGCCGTGGCTGTGAAAACATGCATCATGCTGTTAAAGTGCTAAGAGATTGATTTTTCTCACAGGAAAAAAAAAAAAAGAAAGAAAGAAAAAGAAAATAAGTTGTTTGGATGTGATAAGAATGTCCAGGTACCACGGCAGAGAAAAGACATCAAATATCTTGGAAGTTTTTTACACTTGCTGAAATGAAACCGTGTGCCTCAAGTTCCAGGGCTGGACCCATTAAATCAGGGACTTCTCTTTTTACTGTTTTTTTTTTTCTTCTTTTCCTTCTTAGATGTTGCCGAAACCACTGTTGATACAATGTTTCTCTGATGCGTTTTCCACAGTTTTTAACTCCAAGGGGTTAAGTTCTTCCGAGAAGTCACCTCGCTGAATGGGCAGAGTATGTAATCAGATAATCTAAGGATGCTGGGCTCAGGACCCTGGCAATAGCCGGAGGGGTTATCAGTGTCCGTCCGGGGTTGTCGCACGTTTCCTGAGCTCGCTGAACGGTTCCTTCAGTGCCTTTGTTTTCTCCAGCGCCGAATCTTTCCTTCGAAGGGATGCCATATGCCTGGAGTCCTCGAGCAGTGACGTAAGGGGGAGGGAAGGGGAAAACAGCTCTTTACATAAACTGCTCCGCGACTTTTTAAGTTGTTCGCACACGGATATATCAATGCACTCTGCTTCCTCTGACCCCCTGCTCTCAGGGGCCTCGGTACCAGCACTCCAGCCTTGTGGGAAAGGGCCGGGAGGGTTGGGAAAGTTGGGATTTAAAGCGAGTGGAAGATGGGAGTGGATTAGGACAAGCAGGAAGCTGGAGGGTTGTTTGGAAAGTTTTTGATAGGCGTTGCCAGGCCGGAGCAGCGCTCGGTGGACCCCGCTTTATCTCAGGGATTTGGCAGAGCCCGGCGATGTGGAGTTGCAGGTTAAGACAAAACCTACAGGAAAACCAGAAACTGCCCGTGCCCGCTCTGCAGAGCCCTGGGGAGGGGGAAGTGTCCCTGCAGCAGGACGAAGAGGAGAACGGCGCTCCTCGAGCCTCCTTCCCGGGCGGGGCCCGTGTCCGCAGGGTCCCGGTCCCCTCGCCGCGCTCCGCCTGCGCTGCCGCCCGTGCCCGCCAGGGGGCAGCGGCGCACCGGGCAGCGGGCGGGGCGGGGGTTCCCCGGCCCGGGCTGGAATCGCGCCAGGGCCCGCGCCGTTCCCGGCTGGAATGCTCGCAGGGAGCCCGGCCTTTCCTGCCTGGAATGCTCGCAAGGAGCCCGGCCCAGGCCGTTCCGGGCAGGAATGCTCGCAAGGAGCCCGGGCCGGGCCGTTCCCGGCTGGAATGCTTGCAGGGAGCCCCGTTGTTTCCCGGCTGGAATGTTCACAGGGAGCCCCGTTGATTCCTGGCTGGCATGCTCGCAGGGAGCCCCGTTGTTTGCCGGCTGGAATGTTCTCAGGGACCCCCGGCAGTTCCCGGCTGGAATGCCCGCAGGGACCCCCGGCAGTTCCCGGCGGGAATGCCCGCAGGGAGCCGGCGCCGTGGGGGATGGCCGGGGCGGCGCAGAGCACGGGCAGGGCAGGCTCAGCACGGCTCCTGCCCGGGGCGGGGGGAGCGGTCAGCAGGATCCTGGCGCTGCTGGACACATTTGGCTTCTGGAAGCCATCGGAAAAGAAAGGAGCTGGGGAAAAGCAAGAAGGGGGAATTAAAATAATGCGTCTGAGCATTGTTCGGCTCGGTTGGGATGTTTCTCATATAGGTCGGGATGCTTATGTCAGTAAAACATGATGGAAGGGCTGTATTGTTTCCCTGCTATCCATCTATACCAGTACCGTATCCTATCGTATTCTTAACCATTCAGTATGGAGCCTGCTCTGGCTGATGATTACAGAAAGAACAGAAAGGAAAAATAGATCTGCATGACAGAGGACTTCCTTCCCCGGGCTGAGGGGTTTCCCGTATCCTGAAAGCATCAATCAGAGCAGCTGGGGCTGTGTGTGGCGGGTCAGGGGGGCGAGGGGCGAGCGCTGCATCCCCGGGGCCGGGCACAGGGAGCGGCTCTGTGCACTCCCGGGCCGGCCAGCGCCTCGGCACACGGGGCGCAGGAAGGCTCGGTGGTACCACGAGGCTGAGGAAATCACCAGCCCTCACTTGATTAAACTGGAATTTGGATTTAAAGTTGTTTTGTTCGGGGAAAATCAAAGGTGGTCTTCTGTTTCTGCCTCTGTGCTCCAACTGGTCTGCTACTGAGAGCTTGTGGAGATGAGCTAGGAAGCAGAGGGCCAGAAAACTGTTTCTAGGTTGCAGTTTCTTTGTTCGACTTCCTACCTGGAGCATTTATATAAGAGCATGTAACGAAATTAAAAACTTGGTTTAAAATATGGGAATTTCTATTTAAGCATTGAATTAGATTTGGATGAGAAATGGATACTCTTTGTTAGCTACCTCTGAGTTTTAAAAACAGGGAAACAAAACTGCCCCAAAATTAGAAACAAACACCCCTGGCTCTGTCCATCACCCCAGCCTGTCCCAGAGGGGTGACCTCAGTGTTTAGGGGCAGTGGGAGTGATGGAGCCCTCCACCTCCTGTGCAGGAAGCACTGCACCCACCTACACAATACAGATCAGGTAGAAAATTGTGTGTTGCTTTGATTTGCTATGATAATACGTAGCAAATGCAGACTGGTTCATGTATTAACAGTTTCCTCAATATGCTATTGAAAGATTTGATAAGTGCAACAGCACTTAAACAGCTGTTTTTCTCCAAAATTCCCCAAGTTAGAAACCCTGCCTTGGTATACTGGGTTCTCTCTTGTCTTCCCACAGTTGGAAAGCAGGCTTGAAAACTCTTTGCTCACAAGCCTCAAATGGGACTCTGAAGGAAAGAGTTTAATTTCATTTTTTGATGTAAGAAGTTAACAAAATTAGCATAATTGTGCTCTGCAGGGTGAGTGCTGTGCAGGCTAGCCAGCCACACAGTGCTAAGCTCTGTGCAGCAGAGCAAGGTGCCCTGGCTGCTGCTATTTTGTACACCTCTCCAATTATTCTTGCTGATTTTTAGAATGAAAATTATTCCCTCTAATAATATCTTTTTGGGCAACTGAGAAGTATTCAGAAAACATACCTGCTCCTTTTTCCACATGGCTGTGTCAAGGAGGTCACTTGGCCCAGGGCTGTTGGGACATTAACATATCCTGGAGCTGCACACAGTCCCATGAAGGCAGGACCCTCCTGTGCTGCTGATGTGTCATGTGGTGGCCTGGGCAGGGCAGGGTGGCTCATGCCAATGTCCTGGGCCTGTCTACCATGGAAAAATGCATCCCCTCACAAGTGGAATAGTTTTTCACTGCGGGAAACAATCTTTTGTCACACTGGTGTGCAAAGTCACCTCCCGTGTTTAGGCACAAACTGAATTACCTGATTAATGTTAGTCTTCATCTGCACTTTCAGACTGGGATAATTTTAGAGCTTGGAATAAGGTTGGCAATGGATTCGGTTGGTCAGAAATAGCTATTCTGCTTTGAATACACTGAGCTGGATGGAGATGAATTTCCCCACAGAGGCAAGTTGAAGCTAAGTGGGTTTTGCCCATGTAGAGTGTCATCTGCAATTAGCCATCAGGGCAGGGCACCTTTCAGAGGTGGGCACTGGACTCAGCTGGGATCCTCAGCACTCATGAGGGCCCCATTCCATCCAGAAAGAAACAGGAGGCTCCTGCAGTCACCCCAACCTGCCTGCCAGTCCCAGCCTTTCCCTGTGGGATGGGGTACCTCAGCTCCCTGATGGCAGAACTTCGAGCTCCCTGCAGGCACAGGCTCGTTTTGGTGCTGTTTATTTATGGTACCTTGCAGGTGACACTTCACTGTCTGTTTTGCAGGTTTCTGTTTAAAAATAAATGCCGTGTAAAAAAATTGTTGCAGATATCTGGAATGTTTTGGAAAGTGACAAGGTTTGGGAGGCACACTTGTCTATGAATAAAAGTGGATAGAAGTTCCCTTACAATCTCTCCCCAGTACATTTGCACTTGTGAGCCCCTTCCACATCTGCCTGTCCCCACTGCAGTGCTGTGGGTCATGGTTATGCTGCCATCACACAGGGCTGTGACAGTGCAGTGTCACTGGGAAGGCACCAGCCAGCGTGCAGGGCTGTGTGGGGACATTGGTATTTCAGGGAAGTCTTGAAAATAATTAAAATTCCGTCTGGTCTCTTCTTTAAGAAAAATACTACCAAAGAGAAATGAGATGCCAATACCCCTTCTCAAGTTTGATAACCCTCTCTGTGGGGCCCTCCTTTCATACTGCAAAGCACCTGCCCAGCGGGGATTTGGCCGTGCTGGGTATGCCCACCACACCGTGTGCCCCTTCCCTGTGACCACTCTGACTCCCAGGCTGATGGAAACATTGGGGGTGAGATTTCAATATTGAGGTTCAATAGGAATGAAGCATGGCAGGGATGTTGCTTCATGAAGAAATTGTTTGAGAGCAAATTGCCATGGATCAATGTAATCTAATTCCTTTGCTTCTGTGATCTAAATACATGCTTTAATAATTTATTAAGGGGGAGCGTCTAACGGACAGGAGGGAAATTATAAAGGGCGGTTTAACAGAAAGTGGTATAGGGCAATAAAATATTGAATTCAGTCACTAAAAGGTGGGTGATGTTGAAGTAGTTAAAGGTGGGAGGAGAGAGAAAGTAAAACAGGCTTCACGTGTTAGGCAGGAAGCCCTTCAGGACCCCTAGAAAGTCCAGTGGGGGTGAGATTTGTTCTGTGCCTTTCCATAGAGATCCTACAGGCATGGGTAGACTAAAGGGTCTTTCATCTCTGAAATAGATTTTAACTTAAAACTGAAGAGATACTGTAGGAGGTTTCTGGTTCTCAAAATTCACTGCTCTTTTCTCCTCTGCTATTAGCTTAGCTCACAGAAAGGGTTTGCTGTAGCTTCAGCTGCTGGACTTGGGGCAGAGCACCCCTAAAGCAGCCTTGCAGGCAGCTTGGTGCTGCTGAGGGGCTCAGGTGCACAGAGCCATCCAGGTGCCACTGTGTCACCCATTGTCCCTTTCCTCTTGTTATATGGCCCATTTGTGGAAGAAAGTAAAAGCAGACAAAAGCTGTTCTGTGGTGCTTTTAAAGAGAAACATCCTCTCTGCTGACACTGTCTGTCCACAGAGAGTGAGAAGGCAGAAGCTGCACAGCAATGACAGTATTTGGGGCAAAAATAGCACCAGGAGGTACCGGGAGGATTTAATTGTACTGAAAGTTCAGCAGATCTTGTTCAGATGTTTGAATGTAAGTATTCAGCTGAGTCTCACCAGGATCATAGGCAGTAGTACATTCTACTTCTTCCTGGACCTTACTTTCTGTACTTTTGGGGTCCTCAAACAAACTGACACACAGGGAATGTGGGTCCTGTTCACACTGTATCTTTGCATTTTCTTGTGCAAAGGCTTTTAGCATGGACATCACATGGACATCATCTGGTAAACAGCAAGAATGGAGGCTTGAGGGGGGTGGTGTTTGGATTTTTTTACCTTATTATGTTTTTAAATACCTTATACTGTGCTATTTAGGTTCCTGGACACAATTCTGCATTAAATAGAATGCAATAGGAAGGACTTACCTGAGATTTGCTCTGCCTTTCAGACAAGGACTTGTCCAACACAACAGTTTGATTTTCTGCTACATTGGAAATTCTTCCCTACAGCTCTGAAGATGTTTCTGAACTGCAGGGTCCTGGTGATGGGACAGTCCTCAGGCTCGTGAGGGCTCAATGCTCCATGTACCCTTGATTTTGCATCCAATAACAGTAATTGTAGGAAATTGTAATTTGCATTGATTTTCTATATATTTAATGTTTTTTAAAGTTTACTCTGAAGAAAAGCATCATTGATTTCTTATACAATTCTGGGTCCTGGCTGTACTCTGTGATCTCTTTATGTATTTCTTTTGCTATTAATAGTGCTTACCGATTTGTATGTAGTAAGTGATTTAGTCAAAACTATTTGGAGGCCAAATTTTCTAGGGATTTCTTGCAGTTTTACAATATCATTACTTATGGGATGAATTTCAAATACATTCAAATTTGTTCAATATTTATCAATCTGAAGTCTATGTAAGCATTGCTTCTGGCATGCCTACTCTAAATGACCAGTGTACATTAGGAAAGGTTTGTATCCATGACATTGCTTCAACACTAAAGCACCGAAATAAATAAATGCAACAGTAACACTTTGCCAAACTGTGTTCCAGACAAAATCCTTCCCCCCACTTTCATTCACCTCTAATTATGAGTGGCCCCTCCCCTCTCCCCCCTCTTGCCAGGCTTTCATTCCTGCATTTATGTGGTGCTCCGGAGCTGCTGGTTGGAGGAGCTCCACAATGGGGACAGGAGTTGGGACAGAGCGGCTGACAGGAGTAATGGCTTTGCTTTGTAAGTCTGTCATCTAATGCTTAACTAATGCAGAATTACTGTCAGCCTCCCGTGGAGCTCACTTTCCTCTCCACCTGAATGCGTAATGACTCCGTGGCAAGGAATTTGAAATAAACACTTAATAGCTGGACATTTAGAAAATTAGGAAAGTAGCCGAATTTTGTCAGGTTATTGTCTCGCCAGCTCTCTCTGTCCCGTGACAGGTGTGGGACAGGAGGAACCGCAGTCCCGCCGTGCCAAGCCCCTCCCTGGGCAGCCTCTGCCCGCCGGCACCGATGGCGCTGGGATGGATGCAGCGCTGCCTGCGACACCAGCAACCACTGATGCCTGAGGCTGGCTGGTCGAGCTGGGGCCGACATGCCCTGAAGGGGTGCTCTGCATGCAGGAATCTGTCCCCGGTGCCAAGCCCCTTGCTGGCAGCTCTGTCCCACAGCAGTGCTGGTGCGTGGGACTTCTCCTGGGCTGCAGTGCACCCTGGAGCCACGGCGATGCTTCGCCCCAGAGAGCAGAGCAGTCCCTGCTGAGCTCTTGTCGCTCAGTTTGCAAACCCCTCTGGAACCATGTGGGAGGAAATATGTTTTCTAAATGGCAGTCATTACCAGCTAATGGGAATGTTAGCAAACGGGGAGAGCTTGGAGACGCGGGGGTGGTCGAGTGGAGGCCAGCAGGAGGGCTGTGCCAGCCACCACAGGAGCTTGGCAGGATGTGGGGGCTTGCTATGGGCAGCCCAAGACAGCCAGTGCCTCCAAAAATGACTGCTGGACCTGGTGAACTACGGCTTGGTAGGATGGAGGCAAACCCAGGTGACATCTCCTGATAATCAGGATTATGTTCCCACTCCTCAATGTCTGTTCCTGCCCACAGAGGGGCCCAATGGTGTATAGGAACATATGTGTGTTTCCATGCTGCTTTCAGACAAAGTGGTCTGGGTTAGCTTTCATCAATTTTGGCTCAACTCTGCCTGGGCTGCATTGGCCTGCAGCCTGCCCCATTGACACTGTGGCACAGCTGAAGCCAGCTGTGCTTCCGAGAGATACTGCTCGGATCAGAGGCAGTTCTTTGTCCAAGGTCCAGTCCTCCTGAGGTCTCCCTGGAATCTGCACCAAAATCATTCTAGGTTGTGCATTTCTACCTGGCTTGTCTGTCATCAGGGACATTTGGAAAACAGCCTTCATCTCCCTGCTTTGGACAGGAAGTGTTAATGTGCATAGAAAAATTTTGGAGGTGGAAAAAATTCCACGGATGCTGTTAAGAAAGTTACACATCACCTTCTTCAGTGAACTGAGTATCCTGCTTTCACGTGTGGTGCAATAGCTGTGTTAGATCACAACTGAAGAAAATTGGCTGAGCAGAGATACCTGCTGTGAGTGGACAGTTACGAGCTTCTCAACACAAGGATGGGACCTCAGTGGTCAAATTTGAATTTGTTATTGTTGTGGTTTTTCTTCCCTATATACTACTTTTCAGCTAGCAGAAAACATTCAGGAGAATAATTGGGTTGAAAAATTTTAAATCTACCATAATTTCTCAGTAAAATCACCAGGGAAAATACATGGCACATATAAAGCAGTGTCAGAGGTGATTGGTGTTTAGTCTTTGAAATACTGAATCTTGTATTTGAAAACCCAAACATGAGCCAAAAGCACAGAGCAAAAGTTGGAGATGCTGGGCTGTTGTGCTGAAGTGGGTGATGGCAGGAGGCTGCAGAATGAGCTGGTGCCTGGCTGCTTGGCCAGATCACAGGCACAGGGTTTCAGGAGGAGGTACAGCTGTGGAAAAGGCTAGCAGTGTCCTTGGGAGCACAGCCAGTGCCCTGTCCCGTGACCATGTCCTGCCCTGTGCTGCCACAGGTCACAGGAGCCTTTGATCCACGTGTGCTGTGTTATGTCCGTGCTGCCTGTTGAAGGGTATGGCTACAAGGTGATGTAAACCCTGGGGAGGAGATGCCTGAGCTGGCTCCTGTTCCCAGCAGTGCCAGGGGCTCAGGCAGAACTTCCCACTGGCTTGTTAATAACCAGATGTGGAGCAAGTCTTGATGCTGGGATTTAATATGAGCTGTAGTTATTAATGCATCTGAAAAACGGAAACCACAAGTGAGATGCTATCTCCAAGTTGCACTAATGGAAGGATTGTTCCATTTTACTTAACACGAGCCATTAAAACAGCTTTCAACAAATAGCCTGTACATAAAGAAATCTAGGAAGCAACTGGTCACTGAACCTTGGTCTTTGTACACTTGTTTACTATGATAATAGAAAATACGCTTAATTAATTAGAATCATTAGTTTAATAAGGACTTACTGCTTCTGAAAACAGATTTGAAAGCTATTTGTGAAGGCTGTGTCTTTCAAGAATATGTTGTACATGTTATCTGCCCAGAGTGCCTTGAGGCTGGTACCAGACAGCCTGGTCAGCATACCTGAACTCACACCATTGCTGTAGTGACAAATTGCAAAGCCATTAATCTGTCATGCACTTCTGGTTTGCTTCTCTCCACTGTGTCTAATCCAGGCTCTCTGATGTGAGCTGATGTCTCAGGGCTCCTTTGCAGATCATGGCACCTCCAGCAACTGCTTGATGTGCCCAGACCTGTTAATGTATCCAAAGCAGGGTGGGCATTTTGGGTTGGACTAGCGCAGTTTGTGTATCTTTATTCCTTGTGCCACAGCACTGTTCTTATGGCTGACGCTTAAACTGAGTAAAAAAACAAACAAACAACAAAAGCCAGGAGATAAGGAAGGGGTTAGGCAAGAGGTCTGTGCATCCGTAACTGTCCCACAAACTGACTCAGCTGCTGGAAATCAGCATATTTGCCACCCTGTTGCCCAGGCTCTATGAAATGCTTGGTGACCTGGTAGACCTTTGCCATGTGGGATATTTTTGTTTCCATGTGTTTCCAAAGAAGGTAACTCAAATTGCTTTGGGAAAGCATCCTAGGTCCCAGTGCAGACAAACTTGCACAAGGTTCTCAGGGCCCGACTACTTGAACTCATGGGTCCAGACCACCAAATTTCAGCTTTAGAGCCTTGTCTCCTCTAACCTGCCAGTGCAGCAGAAACAGGAAGGCTCACCCAGCACATTTCTCCTGCCATGTGACATGCTTGCTTTTTGCTCTGGAAATCCTCAAAGTACTGTAGAAACAGTATTTTGGGCACCCAGATTATTGTATCCTGTTGATTCCAAATCCAGTTTACCCCCTTTACTGGTAAATATTTTTTCCTGACTGCAGCTGTTGTGAGCCAGCCTGACAGTCAGGCTGGAGCAGTTCCTTTTCAGGGATTACCACTGGTAGCTGAGATTTTGCCAGTCAAAGTGGGCCTTCAGAGGCAGCTACAGCAATGCAGCTGAGACATGTGCATATCTGCAGCCAAGGTCAGTGTGGCCACAGAGACTCTGGTCTCCAACATTTCTGTATGACCAACTCACTCGTGTCACTGGGTCGAGTCATACAAGGTTTGTTGGTGGGTAGCACAAGTACACAGTTGTTACGTATTGCTCAGTCACGCCCTGCACCAGATTCTACCATTTCCCAATAAAGGGAAATTGACCTTATGTTTAGACAATGTCCTTAGAAAAACTTACTTCCAGCTCATAGCAACCACAGTGACCTCCCAGGCTTCAACTCTTGGGTCTTCCAAAGCTGTACAAAATGAAGGAGTGTTTGCTCAGCTCTTCCAGGGCTCCTGCACTTCTGCCAAGAAGTGACAAACATGGTATGCTTACCTAGATCCATGTGGGCCAAATATTAGCTACAGCCACATCCAGCAGTCAAATGACTTAACTGGACTGGACACCTCCATCCTTTACAGGGTTTAGATCTCTCCTTCAAACTGCCACTTCCACATTCCATCGACGTGTTCCCTCCTCACAGCACCATCTCCTAACAGGCACAGCTCTAATTGTTTTGTTAAATTCGATGTGCAGTTTGTAGAATCCTTTATCACTTTTACATGATCCCTTTTGTGGGGGAGGCTCCATGCAGGCTCATTCGTGTAGTTCCAGCAGACCTAAAAAGTCAATCTGCACCTCTTCTTGGTACAGCTCCATCTGCAGAAATCAGAGTATAAACGCAGAGTGAGAAAGGGCAGCAACAACAAGAGCAGAAGAAAGCAGTGTGCCTGGGAGAGGGATATGAGGAGTAAAAGAGAGAATTGTCTTTGATGTATTCGTTTCCTCTTATTAGTATCCATCTAGTGGTGCTCAGGCTGAGATAGCTGACCTGTCCAAAAGTTAGTGATCCACACACAATCCACTCCCAATAGTGCAAAAGTACAGACATCACAGAATGAAAATAGCAGAAGTCAAGATGAAGGAGGAAACCACGGGCTGCCAGATATGAGTGGGAATAACCTAAGTTCACCCAAGTGGCAGAGGTACTATCTTAGTTTGTGGAGAGTGAGGGGAAAAATGTCTTAACAATCTCATTCTCCCACCTATAAGCACATCTCTTCTGTTTTCTATGCTGCTACTGATAAAGACTGCCCACGCTTGAAAGGACCTGGCAGGGTACAAGGTCAACCTTACACAATTTCCTCTAATTGTGTGGGTCTGGCTGACCTCCTTATTCCAGTGCAAGGAGGGATAACGGCAGGCAGACATGACAAGGGAAAAAGACAGCCAAAACTTTTCCTTTCCCTGTGTCAGGAGACTTCCTACCATCACAGAGTGAAATTTCCATAAAACAGGCTCTGGGTGTGTGGGTCGCTGGCTCCTCCCACGGCCTGCCAAGGACTGCAGTCTGGCCACACTGCCCACACAAAGCACACAAAGCACACGGCAGGAGGCACAGGGCACTGCACACCCAAATGAGCCCAGCCTGCCAGGAGCACATGGCAAGCTTAGGTTTGCCCCACTCTCGGCTTTCTGTTCCTCTGCCAAGGCATTGGGCTGTTGTGCAGAATAGAAAAAGTGGGAAAATACACCTGTGCATGTCTTCACCTGTGTGCTGTGAACCAGCCCTGCACTCTGCTGCATAATTTCCTCCTTCAGCTGCAGGTCCTGGACATGCTATGTGCCCTTTTCTTAATTCAGAGGGTGGTGTTGCAGTGTTTTGCTATTTGCAGGAGATTTGCATCATCTGCATGAGTGAAAGTGATAAGTCATCCCCTGGGAGACCCACCACCTAGACATTTCGTGATAGCCCCCAGAGCAGAAGCCACACCAAATCAGAGGGAAGTGCACCTCACAGCTTTCCACAGCAGCACTTGGACAGCTCTTCCCAGTGGGTTTCTCTAAGTCTTGCCAGTCCTGGAAGGAGGTGTGTTGGGCATTGCTACTAGCTTAAAAGTTTGTTTGAATTGCTCCCCGGGGATATGGCCAGCTCTGTGTTCAGCTCCGTTGGAAAGAGTTGAGAAGAAATTTCACAGAGACAGTAAGTCAACAGATTTCACTTATAAGCTCATAGGTATCGCTTCATAATAATCTCTTTTGACAAATGGATGTCAGTTCTCCAGAAACTTAGCTCAGGAAAGCAGAAAATGAGAACTTGCTACAAGTTTTTATTGCCAATGCTTCACGTCCAATCACAGGGAGCCTGCACTATCTCCTTTCTCAGTGCTTGTATTCCTGAGGAAATGAAAATCTAATAGATGGACAGCAGTAAAATATATCACTGGCTCTTAAAACTATGGGAATAGCATCACAGGGAATAATTATTCAGAACCACTAAAGAGTTCTGTAAAGAGGAAATGTGTTTTTAGAACAGATCTGTCTGCTAGAAGAAGCTGCAGGGTGTGCCCAGGAGCTCTGTGGCTGTGCTGGCCCAGGGCTGGGTTGCTAACAGCAGCAAGTTGATGTGCCATGAGGAATACTCTAGCCAGAGGGAGCATGCTGTCCCCTCCTGCAGCAGGACTGCTGGCAGTGACAGCTGTGGCACCTCCTCTGCTGGCACTTAGTGGCTGGAGGCACCATGGTGCTGGGAGTCCTCTCTGTCTGCTACCTGTCCATCAGGTTGCAGATGCACTTTGGAGGGTGTAAGGACTATTGTCTTAATTTTCCTGCTAGTATCTTGTCACTGTGAGGGAAAAGGTAAAACACTGTTGATTGTCAGAGAAGCCACGTGCCTGCAACTGCCATTGACTCTTGTGGGATCTTCAGATGTTCTGTTCATATGCAGTGGCCCTCCCCAAAACACAGGCTTATTTAAACTGTATGTGCTCATGGTTTTCACTGTGCTTTTCTGGACTTTCTGCAGTTCATGGTGGGTGGCCACTTGTGCCAGTGTCTGGAGTTGCTGCCGCCAATGGCTGAACCACACTGCTGACTTCTCCACTGGCATTGCTTAGCAGACATGGGGCTGTGTCTGGGGTTTTCCTCACCTCCTTCAAGTCCCTTTTCAAAGGTCTCACCTCACTCCTGCTGAAGGAAACAGCAGCAGTTGAACTGAGAGTGTGGCTGGCCCTGGACCTGCACCCGGCTGCTCCCTGGGCACTTGCTGCTACCACCCTGCACTGCTGGGGCTCAGGAAACCAATCCTGTCTGTGGCTGGTGTTAATGCCATCAGTGCTGGCCTCCCAGACCTGCTGGAGGTGAAATCTATCCAGTCCCCCACACAGGGAGTGAATGTGGCTAAAAAGCCTGGGGGCTGCGTCTGCCTCCGGGGGCTGCGTCCACCTCCGGCTCCTGCGCTCTTCGTGCCCCGGTGCCATCCTCCTGCACAGAAACCCTGATGAACTGAGATCGTGTGTGCAGGATATTCAGCCTACTGCTCGTGCTTGCAGCTTGCAAGAGCTTTGCGTGGCCCTACTGAGGAGATCCCAGGTCAGTCTTGCTGGACCAGTTTCCAAAAGCAGCCTTTAAATCTGGGCACTGCAATGGCTCTCGCAAGCCCCTGGGCGAGCAGCCCGGCCGTGCCCGAGCACTGCTGCTGACTGCGAGTGGGAGGGGTGCAGAAAATCCCCCGAATGAACAAGTGCAGAGGTTGGCCCTGGGCTGTCTTGAAGGAAGAACATTGTATCTTCTTTTCTAGCTTTTATTTTCTGCCGAGACACATATGGAACGGCCATCTCAAGCTATTTGAGGATGTGCAAAAGAGAAATAAAATGGGAAGATGCTGTTTAATAAATAATGGGTTGACATGCCAGCACCATGAAGATAGAGCAACTCCATGTGCCCAAGACACCACATGACCACAGACCCCTTGGGGGTGATATCCTAGGGCCAGACCTGCACCCTTCAACACTGCTCCCCTCTAGCACTTGCAAGCCACCCCAAATAAGCACAATCCCCTGGATTTTACTCCAAAGGCTCAGTGCTCATCTGCTGTTAGCTGCAGCTAATGACTCATGGTCCATGGAGAGCTTTCCAGTTGCACTGTTAAACCCTTAGATATGCACTTAAATCTTATGTTAACAATAAAATGTGAAAATGTGCATATCCAGGTAAAGGCTTCATGGAGAATGGAAGCATAAGGCTCAAAAATATCTTGACTATATAAATATTGCGTTTATTAAAAGGGTAATGTTATATATATAATTTGCCAAGGAATTTCTAGCTGCCTGTTTTCCTGAGTGTCATGATAATAGCTTGGAATAATTACTAGGTAAACAGACAGACAGACAGATTTAGCCTTTAATGTAACAGAGCTTTTTAAGGCTGGATGTAGTTTGTTACTCCCCATGCTGTGCAGTTGTACCCAGCTGCCCATCATGTAGGGCTTCCTGAGGCACTGGGATCAGATGGTGGCATGGCACTTTGAAAGCCCATCCATGGTATGGATACCATTAAATAGCCTTACCTCAGGCTTTGCAGGATTCAGGAGAGTGAAGTTGTAGAGAATGGTGGGTATAACTGTATGAGGAAAAAGAAGAACTAATGCTGTGGGATAAATGCATACCCAAATATTTTAAATCTTTGTTGTTTAAAAACCAGCTTATGCCCAGAAATGTTCAAGATGAGAGCCACCATCCTTTTACCTTCTTGGCCAACAAGGATGCAGGCTGCAGGAACCAGCAGCCCATGGAAAATAGAATCTAATTCAAAGACTGCATAAAACTACAGCTGGCAATAAATCACAAAATTTAACCTCTCATCCCAACTGTCCTACATTTTCCAGGAATGCATTTATTTTTTCAGTCTTACATTTACCATTCTGAAGGTTACTAGAAATTAACATGAAGCCCATTTATCCCAATGTGGTCATTTTACTTTCTATGTGTGTAATGCCTGAAAAAGCACATCAGTCATTGCTCTAATCTCTATAACCACAATTTACCAGCTGACATGGAAGTTACAGTGACACACAAAGTGATTTTATTTAATACTGAGTGTACCTAGAACTGAGACTCGTTCCCTTTTTTGGGGAGGACAAGCCAAGAGTGAAGCAAGGCCTCATGTGGGATGGGGCTCCAGAAGGAAGGATAGATGCTGAAGCAGTGACCCTTGTCCTACTCTTTGGGCAGGCTATTGTGCCACAGAGACACTGGGTTTGCTTGATGTAGAAATTCCAGATCACACAGGTTTACATTTCTGCCACAGGAAGCATCTGATGCTTTTATTTGGGATAACCACTATGGCAAGTACTATTTTCTCCAGTTAATTTTAGACATGAAGAAAACCTAATTCCTTGGGGTTGCTCCCAGTGTTGCAGCCTGAGAAGCACAGCACCGTGTCGGTGATCTGTTTTCCACTGGGGCTGCTGTGATGTGCTGCTCCACACTGCTCCAAAAGAACTGGGGCTGGTGTAATTAACATAGCAAAACCTTGCTTCTGGTGCCTGTTAATTCCTTGTGTTTATATGGTGAAGAGTGATGAAGAATGGAACTACAATATTCAATGTTGGAAAGAGGAAAAAGAAAGGCAAAACCAAAAAAAGGTCATAGGGATGAAACCAATTCCTGTGCACGGAGAATTAGGCTGAATTGGCAGGCCCAAGGTGTGGTGCAGTGGCTGGGAAGGGCTTGGAGAGAGCAAGGTGTGCACTCTGGCTGTGGAGACCTCCCATCATCCATTTTCCTTGAAACAAAGACAACCATGGCAAAAATCTTGCAGTTACATTTGCAGGGTGGTGAAGGACAAGAAATCTGCCTGCTGAGCAGGACCTCCAGCAGTGTCACCTCCCAGTTAGTTAACTGGTGTCTAAATGAGAGCTGTGAGTGTAAAAAGCAGGGAGCCAGAAGGGCTGGTGCTCTTCAAAACAGGTCAGTCTTAAAATACACATTTCGCTATCCAGACAAAAATGAACAATTTGCATATTTTACCTAGAATATTGTGAGTACAGTGCAGCTCCTGCTGCTAGACTTTTGCTGACTGCTGGTATAAAGTTTCAGGCTGAATATTTCTGGATTTTCACATTCCTCTCCACATGGAGCTGCACCTTTTCAGAATCCCTCAGTAACAGCACTGATGTTTTTACACTTTTATTTAATTCATCAGGACCTTCAGGTCTCAAAACTGGACCTGAAAAAAAAAATTAATTGAAGGTTAGCTAATTGCTGTCAGAAGCAACATCTACTATTTGTGTTTGAGGAACATGAAGACTGAGACTCCATGAAATTCAAGCAGGAGAGGCAGCATGGCCCCAGTGTGACAGGAAGCTTATCAGGAGAGGAGTAATTATAGATTTCTCTTTGTGAGGATAAACCAAGGAGTCAGTTACACTTAAATGAGGATATGCTTAAGTTAATTTGATTTTCATACTAGATGAAGCATGGTGATCATTCACCAAAGCACTTGAGCTCAGAAGAAAGCTCTTTGTGGCCTGAGGAAGGCATACACTGACACCATTTAAACTCTAGCTTCCCCTGTCCATGGACAGCATCCTCCTCTGGACCCAGCTGGGCTTTTGGGGAGACTGCCTCCCTTTCCTAGGGTATTGGTCCCATCCACATGGATGTTTCCTAATTCTCTTCAGCCCAAACGGGTCACATTAGGGCAGATCAGCATGAACCCATCTGCCTGTGAGCTGTTGCAGGAACCCCAGAGAGGTGCCTGACAGCCATGTGGAAGGGGAGGACACTGGACATTGGTGTGTTCAGCAGATGATGCCCTAATTCAATTTCCAAACAGCGTTTTGCATTTAGGTTATGCTGACAGGGAGTTCCCTGCAGCTAAGCAGGAAAAAATCCCCAGATTTGCATGCCTGGGGGTTTGCACCAGTTTCTCTTCAGCCTTGTATAAGCAGTGCAAGTGAAACTGGGCTGCAGGTTCTGCAGGCAGGCAAAATTCAAACGATTTGCCAGGCCAGATGTGCCACTGCAGCAGAGCCATAGCTGAACACAGGCATCCCCTGCCTGGTGGGCAGCTGGTACCCTCAGCCTGGCTCCACACAAACATCCCACTGATGGGTGCTTGGCTTCCTTGCTGCCAGGGCCAGCTCGTTTTTCTGGGCAGGAGGCAATGTTGCAGACAGCAGAGTTGCTCTCCTGTGTGCTACTTAGGACCTCCCATGCCCCAGATACATCAAAGTGTATAAAGTTATCTCCTCATGGAAGAGCTGGGATTCTGCTTCAGGAGTTTGCAATGTTGGGGCTGTTTCTCGCTGGGACAGCAAGAGCCAGGGGTGCTGGTGGTGTGGGCAGTGGCAGCAGGCAGCTCGAGGATGTGGCACCTGCAGGAAGCAGAGACCTGCCAGGAGCTGAAATTGGATATCCCTGCCAGGACCCCCGTGGCACCAGGCACCGGGAGGTCCCTGCTGGTGTTAACCTCACTCACGTCTTCCTGCTGCACTCCCTCCAGGGATGTGTTTGTAATGGGATTGGAGGGTGCCAGCAATGCATAAGAGTGACAGACAAGCTGTTATACTGTTATATTTTGCTACCTATCATTTTAATGTCACTTCTAATGTATGAATTATACCCCCATTGTGTGTAATTATATTTCTCCTCCCAACCCTGCTCAAGGAACAATGAAAAGATGGAGCTGTTAATATTAAAAACAGCACATGTCTCTCAAAAAAAGTTAGAGGTCACACCTTCATTCCTAGTGCATAAGGATAGTTAATCAAAAGATGATGGGACTAGAATGAGTATGGGGACAAAAATATCCTGCACAATTTCTTGTGGAATTTAATTAGAAAGGAAGTATTAATAGCATCTATATGTGCAACTCTATTTTGCCTTGCAATGTGAGTAGCCTTACCTGGAGCCAACTGAGGAAAAGCCCATTGAACTTCTTTTTCTTTCCTCTTATTTTGTTTTTTTGTTATTTTTTGTTTGTTTCTTTTTTTCCCATCCTTTAATAAAGGAAAATAATGAGCCAAAATCAGTAGTAGTAGTAATAATAATAATTATAATAATAATAACAACAACAATACAGTAACAATAATAAATATCAACAAACTCCAGCAGGAATCAACTTCCTATCAGCTCTCTTTAGAATTTCTCTTTTAGGTCAAGAGATGATGCTAATCGATGAGCCATTTTGCAAAAGTTCATGCTCTACTTGTCCCAGTAATGAACCCTCAACCTTTAATTCTCTTAGTAGCACGTAGTTCCTCGATGGGAAAGTCACTGTGGGGGCCTTCATGTTGAAAAGCCAATTATTTATGCTAACTGGGGGCTTGGTACTGTTTGCCTTTGGTCCCTGGTTGCTTGGGCAGGCCTGTTCCAGGCCACCCCGACACTGCAGGATGAGAGCTGGCTGCAGATCAGAGCTTCCAGGCCGCTTTCTTCCCAAATGAGGGACTCTGCTCCCAGGGCAGGGACCTCCTCTGCCTTCAGATTCACAGAGTATGCCTGCTGGATGGCATGGCTGCAGAATGTTTTAGCAGAAATATAGATAGTTCATTATAACAAAGAAGTGGATTTCATTCTCTTCCCACTCAAAACAAACTCAGGTTTTAATATTATTTTTCATTAATTTTCTCACAAGATGAGAAAAAAATTGAATTAAGTCAGTGTCTTGCAACTTGATTTCAATAATGAGATCATAAAGCAGATTCTGTCTTTTAATGAATTAAAAAATTAAGGCTTTGTTAAATGAATTCACCATGGCTTGTAAAATGCTTTGTTCAGATGAAAACTGCAACTATAATGTGAAGCACTTTTTCATGGTTATTTTGTTTGCTTTCCCTTTGTGGTTGCCACACAGGTGGGCTGGAGGCTGGTGGGGGACAATGGGCATAGCCCAGCTGTGCCTGGTGCTGGGGCTCAGGTTTGCAGCTCTGCTGGGATGTATTGGGAGATGTGGACCACGGGGAGGTGAGAGAGTGTGAGGAGGAAGCCAACACTAAATAGGATGGGTCATCTCTTGTGGTCATACATCTGTTCCCAGGTGTACTTCAATGAAGGCTCTATATGAGGCAAACAGCCCATTCTTCAAACACCTCCTTCTTTTTTAATTTTTTTTTTCTGATGCTAAAGGAGATCAGGCACATAAGCCCAATTAAATTTCATCTTTAGTCCCCAAGCACACTCTGCTGCTGGTGCCAGCAACCTAAGTGAAGCCAGCCCCACTTGTGCCATTTCCTTTAGCTGGGGCCAGGAACCTGTCCAGTGGTTTCAAACCAGCAGGAAGTGTGCTCAGGTGTCCCCTAGAACACCTCTGCCCAACATAAATGCTTTAAATTGTCTTTCTGCTTCTTCAGGTCATTGTTGTATTTTCAGAAATATGCCTTTTCTTAGGACAATGAATGACCTGCACAGCCCATCAGTAATGTCAGAGCCTTCCTGTGGCAGTGCCTGTCCCTCAAGGAGCACAGACCAGACAGCCATGTGGAGCAGCAGCTGCAGGGAGACAAGGTGTCTCTCACACTGGCATAAACAAAGACCATGGATCTGTTTGCCCACTGAGGTTTTATGGCATCACAGGTAGAAAAAAAGCCAAAATTTTTGCTGAGCTGCACCATAAAGTGATGGTGTTTCAACAAGAGCTGCCTCCTTAGTGTTGGTGTCAGGAGGCAAGGTTCCCAGAGCAGCAGCAGTGGGATTAGGCCCTCACAGCAGGGATGGCCAGAGTGGGGAGAAGTGGGAATGGGCAGAGGGGGAGCACAGCAGGCCACTCTATTGGCAGATGCCTATTAGAAATGGGGAGCTCTTGGCTGCCTCAAAGCTTGGATTTCTACTTCCCTAGGCAAAAGAGTATGTTGTGCAAGGGAGGTTTGCACTGACCTTTAAAGACAATCTCTGCTAAGCATTCAGACTGTTATTTTGTAGTAGCACCCTGTTTTCCTGAAGATTCTTCAGTGTGGGCTTCTGAGGAAAACCGAGATCTTATTTTATGTATGACATATACAGGATGATCTCTCATCATGTCTGGCAAAGATTTAAAAAGTATATGTGGGAGCAAGCGTCATCTGGGCATGAATGTTAAACATAAACCTTCTGGAATAATTTGAGTCCCTGAGCTGAGGGCCTGCACTTAGATCACTGACTCAGCTGAGTGATTTTTATGATTACATGGAGCCAGGCAACATGCTAAGGGCTGAGCACCTGTGTGAACAATAAATAATCTCACCATTTGCATTCTTCCAGGATGCCTGCTTTTCCAACCAATGGACTTGTCTACCTTTTGGAGGTGGTGGAAGTCAGTGCTTGGTTTATGTCTCATCAGATGATGGTACAAAACCAGTGAGTGCATCGAGCTGAGATTGCTGCAGGGCAAGCTGTGCCTGCCATGGGACCACTGTGCTCATACAGCCACAGTAGACTTGTCCAGCCAGCCAGGCACTGGAGAAGGGGATCATGGCTGGAGTGAGAGTCCACTGCCAGCACTGCAGCAGAGAGACATTTCTGTGGCAAGGAACTTATGTTCCCAAAAGATTGTGATAGGATGAGCTCATGGTTTCTTGTGCTGCTGAGAGTGTCACTGCAGAGGAGGTGGAAACCTGGAGGAGCCTGGGCATTCTTCCTTTGCAAAACCCTTTATTTCTGGAAGGGAACCAGTGGCTGCAGCAAGAGTGGAGAAGAGGATGGGTATCATCTCTGTGCAGGGGCACAGGCGTGTTCAGGCACTGGGGCCGCTGGCGACTGTCGAGGATTTCCAGCAACTCCTAACTCTCAGGCTTGTGCAAGCACTTGGGCTCCAATTATAGTGATATCTTGCTCTCAGTCCAATTAAAATTTCATAATCTCTCCACCAGCTGGGGTGGACAGAGTGTACACCAGGTCAAGAAATATCTTCTAGCTACAGTACTTCTCTGGGAAGTTTTTGGCTCCATGAGGAATAGTACCTATACAGATCTGATGGAGAAGGGCTGTAAAACCGCAGAACTTGCAGCTTCCTTGCAGCCCTTTTTGCAAGCTATTTTATTCTACGTTTGGGGGCAGGAAAATTAGGCTTTGAAATATGAGTTGTAGATAAGGCTGTGAGGAAGCTTAGGATCACAGCCTTAGGTGAAAATAAAACTGTAATACATAAAGCATTAAAAAGGTGAAGTATAATGGCAGCCTCCAAAGACTTGTGAACAGCTTCAAGGCAGTCTGCCTTATTGCTGCGATTTTAACATGAATTATATGACACTAGAAAAGACCTGCTCCTGATCAGAGAAATGGCTACATGGCTGTTTGCTGCAATACACCGAGGGCTTTATTTTAATCAGAGGTAGCTGCCATTCGGCCACCTTTTTGTTAATGGTATTATTGATTATTCGGAGCTGCTCACAAGCCTCAAAGCGCTTTACAGAATTAGGGGAAGCCTCTGGAGCAGAGTTGTTGTTTGTTAGTTTGTTTTCCTTCTGCAGAGCAGTTTTGCTGCAGACCAAATCCTGAGCTCTGTAGTTAGCTCCATCTTAACGAGACCTTGCTTAGCCAAAGCTCCTGCTGGCTTTGGTGCTCACCCAGCAAAGGCAGTGAGTGCCTCAGACCTCATCCAGTGAAAGTGGCCAGTGCAACCAGTGGCACAAAATGCTTGGAATTTTGTCTAATAATGCCTAAGAATTAAATTTTTTAATAATACATGAATTAATTAATTCGGGTCTTGCAGATGCACATCATTGAACTGAGTGTTGGTCAGAATTTGGCAACCGTTTGTTGTGGGCAAAGCCAGGTAGGATGCACTGCTGCAGCCCCACACAGAACAGGAGGTTTGAGGCATTCAGCCCAGGCATTGCTGGTGCACCTGAGCATGTTTTGATTCACCAGCCTCAGTGAACAGAGATTCAACCCCCAACAACTGCCCATGTCCCTCCCTAGAGCTTTGAATTGAGAACATGATGTGCTGGGAGATAATTTGTTCTCTGAACTTGCACTGGGGATGCAGCTAATGAGGGGCAAGGAGGTGGGCAAGCATGACTTTTCATCAAGCAGGAAAAGTTTCAGAGCAGAAGTCGTTGCCTGCTGCGAGCAGCTTCGGGCCTGGCATGACAGCAGCAGTGCTGCTACCATCTGTTGGTGAACAGCAGAAAAGGAGCAACAATAAACCCTCAATAAATCACATCCCAGACGCGCAGGTACGAGTGGCACCACGCTGGCCACCATCCCTCAGCGAGCACAGGGTGTGCTGTGCTGCAAAGACCTCTGAGAGAAGTTGGGTCAGGAGCTGCCCTGGGGACAGTGCTGGCTGTGCTGGCACTGGAGAGCAGCAGGTGACACTCAGCTGGGGGCAGAGAGGAAGGCGGGCAGCGGGAGCACAGGCAGAGCACTGCGGCAGGCTGGCAAGCAGCACTGGCCTCCCACCTTGTTTTCCTCCAAAATCCCATCCCTGGTGGCTCTCCTTCGGGGGAGTGGCAGGGATGGCAATGTCAGGGGGACAGCACAGCTCCTGGGCTGCAGCTTTGCCAAGGCCACCCCGTGTGCTATGAAGCACAGGCTCTGCAGGCACAGCAGGTGTTGGGGCCAGCAAGCCCTGCAGACTGGCTTCTCCAGGGCACAGCGGCTGTGTGGAGCAGCCCTGGCACGGTGGGAATCTCCTGGTGAGTTAATTCTGTATTCCCAGGCCCCTTTAGCAGAATGTCCTGGTGTGAGGGAGCCTGGCAGAGCTGCAAAGAGAGTGGGCTGAGTCACTGAAAACAATGGCTTTAAGAAAGTGATGGTATGACTTAACATCCAAGAAATGCTTGTAGAGATCTGAACCTGCCCTTGAAGGTGCTACTAACCCCTGGCAGAAGGGTTATGGCTCCAGAGGCTTATTTTTTTGGTTTAGAGGACACTCTATTTATCATTTAAAAGTACTCTCTAAGATGGCAACCAGCCTTGACCACAGCTCATCTTCCCAGCTCCCTGTGGAGCAGGGCTCCCGCAGCTCCCACAGAGGTTTTCTGTAAATGTTGTAAAGCTCTTTTTGTATTTTTAATAACAAGGTGGACAATAACTCTATTTACCAGAAAATCTTCCTTTTGCAGGAGTATCATTATACCTCTTTCTTATTTGTTGTTCTCTGTTCCTACAACCCTCTTGCAAATGGGTAATCCTTGTTCTAATTTTTTTCTAGCAGGGATATTTTGTTTTCCTGTTGGCTGATGCTGTCTGTTCAGTCTGTGGAGGATTAACCTGTGTGCTGTTGCTAGGTGGCCTTAAGCAAAGAAATAACGCAGATCACAGATTCCTGCATTCCTACAGTATGTAACTCTCTTGTTCAGCAAGATTTTTCTTTCTCTGTCCCTCTTATGTCTTGTGCTTATGGCTGCAGAGATATTTATTAAAAGATGCACGTATAATTTGAACAAAAATAATGGACAGAGCCCTCTAAAGCATCATGTTTATTTGATCTTAAAATATTTAGTAACACTCTTTGCCAGCTCTTTCCATGGCTTGTCTTCTGACAGTGTCTAAGCCTCTTCCATAATTTTTATATTTTTCTCTTCCTCATGTGAAGTCTTGGCTCCTGAGGGATACCCAGCTCATCATTACAGCCCACAGGCACTGGGAGAAAGGGGTTCCAGTGGGGCTGGGGATTGCACCCCTCTGAGACCACCCAGGTGTGTCAGGTTCTCATCAGGGTCAGAGCAGGATGGGTCTGGGCATCCCGTTTTGTACAAATACATACCTAGAGCAAGGAAGAGTTCAAGGGAGAGCTGCAAAAGTGATTGCAGGGCTGATAGAATCATCTAGGGAGGGAAGATTAGAATTTTGTAGCTCAGGCATGCCTTACTGCCAGGCCGCTGTCTACCAGCGCCTGTCATATTTTGCAGCACTTTAATGCTTTTGCTCAAAGGACCTTTGAAGTCTCTTATGACCCAAATACAGCCTAAATCATGGAGCATTCCCCAGAGAGACATTGCAGTTATTGGCTCGGTTTCCTCCTGGTGAAACTGAGGCAGAATGAATCAGGAGCATTGTTTTCCTCGTGGCATATGCTCAAATGTGCAGTTCTCAGAGGTAACTGCACTTCTCACTTCTCATGGACACAGAGCCAGAGAGGCACTGCCCCGAAGCCATAGAATACTCACCAAAAACCCAGTCACAATTCTGTTGACTCCAGAGCCTAACTTCTGTCTCTGCTCCGGCTCCCGTCTCTGCCAGTATTGCTCTGGTCCTCTGTGCCCTGCCTTCACGGGCATATTTTCTGCTAACAAAAATAGTGAGAGGGATTTGTGGTGTGGTTTCCTAGTAAAATAGGACTCTGCAGCCTTATTTTGTGTGTGCATATCTGTACCAACTTCTGACAGCATTAGAGAGGCAGTGAAATCAAAGGTACCCTGTATCTTCAGGTGGGCGGTGGAAGAGCAGCCCTTGAGGTGAGGGCAGGTGGGTGCTCTTTGCTGTGTGTCCCTGGGGAGAGCACCTGGAGTTCAGCTCTTTCTGAGAGGTTGGTGTCTGCACCCCCAGAGACAGCCATCGGAATGTATTTATCTGGGAAAGTCTTTTATCCTAACCTTTTTTTTATCCTGTTGTTGGACAAGTAATTCCCTCTACTGACTGCTAATATCCTGGGATTTTACTTTCTTTTTTACTTTAACCCATCCTGCTATTTGAACTGCTTGTAAGCAGCATTTATCTGCCTTCTTCAGACTCTGATTAGAGCTGAGCAAATACATCACTGTGAATATTTAATGACTTGGGGTTTAAATTTTTCACATCTTTTCTTGAGAGTTCATTTTATAGACATTTTCTGATATGCAGTTATTCTTAAATCGTTTGAAATCTCCTGAAATTTCACACAGGAGTCCTAAATGAATATTTCACACTGATGCTGCACAGGGCAGTTAACAGCTGGCTGTGTAAAGCCCACAGTGCTGCAGACAGGTCCAGCCAGCCCCATCCATGGCCCCATGCAGCTGTGCTCTGAGTCTGCACACTCAGGTGTGCAAATATAGGCAGCAGTTGGCACAAATATTTTCCATATCCAAAACATGTTAGCTGTTACTGTTTTGTCCATGAATGCTCAGGTCATTTGACAGAAAGGAAAAGCAGGTACAGTACAGCCCCAGGCAGAGTTGGCAAAACCCACACCAAATTACAGAGATCTTTGTTTTGCATCATTATCAGTTGCCCGCCTCTATTTCTGATTCCCAGCTAGGAGTGATGTGACTGACGGGCCTGCCGAGTGCTTACCATGGATACATTCCTCATTCTCAGCCTCTTGTTTTTCAGCCTGGCTCACATGTTGAATTTGGCAGTTTGCATTAATAAAATAGGTTGGTCTGAAATGCCCACGGGACGTTTTTTCTCCTAGTACAGCAAGGTGGGGGTCTTTTGTATATACAAAGGACTCTGATGTAAAAACACGTATTTCTACAAAGCTCTTCTGTTCTTCCTCCTGTGGTTCTTTAGTATGGTGGCCCCAGCCTGGCCTGGTGCTCAGTGCTGAGGTGGCCATCTGAACCCTGCCGGCTCAGCACTGCAGCTGGGATGGGCTGATATGGGTACAGCTGCACTGGGGGCCTCACACACACTGCTGGAGCTCACTGCAGTGGGGAAGGGTGGGCTGCAAGCAGGGAAATGGCCTGGGGTTTAGGACAGTCTAGGCCATGGCTAGCTCTGACACTTGGCAAGCCTTGGTTCATTACCAAGTGTCACTGTGTCTCATTGACCTGTTTGCATCTAGCTAGGCTGCCTTTATCCTGTGGTCATTGGGCAGGAGGCTGCTAAAAATACCCTGAAAAGGCAAACTTCCTTGTTCACACTGATGTTAGTAGCTCCCAGGAACTGGAGGAGCTGCAGAGAGTGCCTGGGAACAGCCCCAGTCCCGATGACACTGTGACAGGAGCCCTGTGGTGGTGCTGGACAGGGTCCACCTGAACATACAGAACTCCCAGGGCAGAGCAGGGGCATGAGGACCCACAGGCAGGACCCATCCCAGGGCTGGTGCCACTGACCCCTGCCATCTTTTTCCTCCTGCCATGGCAGTGTCTGAGACAGCAGCCAACATTGCTTCCTCCAAGGGACTGACTCCAGCCCCCACATGCTTGTGGTCACGAAGAACAGTGAGGCAAGTGGCCTGGAATGAGCAGCAGCCCCCCACACCATGTCTCACCCTGTGGGGGAAAACCCTCCCTCTCCAAATTGCTGGACAGGAAACAAACTGCTGTGTGTTGGGAACTATTTTAACTCCTGAGGAAATCAGGACAGTTGTTGCTACCTTCTGAAATGACTCAGCCCTGCGGTAGCCTCCAGCTGAGAGCTCTGCCAGGTGCAGATGTCTGAAAATGCCAGAAGAGAAATCGTGATGCTTTTGTAAACTTTGTATACAAACTTTTGTAAACTTTGTACAGATAAGCAATCTTCTGCAGGCTGTCTTTTTCCCCCCTTTCTTATATAGGAGAGGACCCTCTTCCCTGTTCCCAGCTAAAATTAGGAAAGTGGTAAAAACCTGTCACTATCGATGTGTAACTTTCAAAATACGAAGGCAAAGGTTTTGAAAAGGCCTGAACTTACTTGCTGGGAATTTGTTTCCACTGAAAGTGAAGAGAAGCTTGGCATTTAGCTTCCCTAAATTCATTGGGAAACCTCAGCCTACAAGCCCGTTAGATATGCCAGACCCTTCAGGACCATTTCACAAACTAAAAGCAGAATCGTTGATGTAATCGAAACTTCCTGAAGTTTCTGCTGGCCTGTGGTATCGGGAGTGCTCAGCTGTTGGTTATTAATGATCACACAGCAAAGAGAAGGCTCATACAAATGTTATGTCTTATTGTTATTGATTGGTTGTATGGGTATTACTTGACCAGAGTACGGTGAAATTGATTAACTTTATTAATTATTTATTGCGTAGTAACTAGATATTTAATGTATCTGTACAGCTATTGTGTTTCCTCTGCATTTTGATTAACATTTCCTTCATGCAGAAGAGCAAACCCGTGCAGTAAAACATCCTTTCTGACATGAAATGCAGCGGCTGCGCGATGCCTGTCCCCGGCGAGGCAGGTTCCCCTGGGGAGCTGGACCCTGTGCGGAGCAGTCACGGCGGCACCGAGCCGTGCGGGGCCAGCCCGGGGAGCGATGCGGTTCCGCAGCCTCGGCCGGGCCAGCGGTGCTGTGAGGGGCGGCAGCCCGTGCCGGAGGGGGCACTCGGTGTGTGCCCGGCTGGCAGCGCGGGGGAGGCAGCAGGGTCCGCAGCCCCCTCTGCGGGGCTGGCAGCAGCGCCGTGCGTGTCGCGCCGGGCTCTGGGGCCGAGCCCGGGGCAGGCTAGCACGGACCGGAGCGGCCTCAAACCGGAGGCTCCGGTGGCTCGGAGAGGAGCCGTGCCCGGCGGGAAGGCCCGAGCCGCCCCTGCCACCACCGCCTCCTCCTCCTCCTCCTCCTCCGCGCCCCCGCTCCGCGCCCCCGCCTCGCCCCGCGGCGCCGCTCGCTTTCTCACAGCTCCCGCTGCTCCCCGTTCCTCCCCCGGCTCCCGTTGCTATGCCCCGCCGGGCCGGCCGCCGGCAGGAATTCGTGGCCTGTCCAGCTGCTCCCAGCGTGGCCCCGCGCCCCGGCTGTGCCGCCCTGAGCCCCTCCGAGCTGCTCGCCCGAGGCTGGGCACGGCACCAGAGCTGCGGGCTCCCAAATGCCGCACCGGGCTCCTTTCCCACGGCGTGGCTACACGGAGCTGTGCTTTTTCTCTCGAGAAGACATGTCAAGACCTGACATTATGTTGCTCTCCGAGTGGCGATGGCTCCCGAGAATGGCCATCACTCTGGGATCACGTTCCCCCGGGATCTGCGGGCAGGAGCACTCAGCCCTGCAGCCGCCGCTGTGGCCGCCCAGAGCCGCCTCGCAGAGCCCACCGTGCCCGGCGGCTTCGAGGAGCTGTTCGAGCTGCCCCGCTGTCCGGTGCCGTGCCTTTCCAGCTGGACCCTCATGGCAGTGCCGACCTGGGAAATGCCCTGGCAGTCCACGGGAGTCTGGTCGCCCAGACAGCAGTGGTGGTTGCCCGGAGAAGTGTGCAAGCTTCTGAATAGGAGCTTTTCATCCGCTGCCCTCGTGGATGTTTGTGCCCGCCTCTGGGAAATTCGTGGCACTGGGACCCTGGGCATTCGGTGCCTGATTGGAGGACACAATAATAGTACTGAGCAACGTAGCAAGATAAATAAACAGCAGGGCAGTTTTTAAAAGTTGATATTGTTATAAGTATTTTGAGAATTTGCACTGATGCGTTTAAAATGTGCTTTAGGATTTAAAAATAAAACCCTAAAAATAAATGTAAACAAATCCAATTCTCTTTAAACCCTGTGGCTCTCCTATTTTGCCCATCTGGCTGTAAGCGTTATTGCTGATAAGACTTATTCCTTTCTATCTACGAAAGGAGCCCTAATAAGAGAAAAATAAACACTGCCAATCATAGGATTTAAACACAACAACATCAATTGGGCTGATAACAGGGAAATATTCTCTGACCCTTCCAAAACCCTCTGGAGAGATGAAACTGAGAAAGGTCTGAAGAAACCTATGAACATTCTATAGAAAGTGCTTGACAAATCTTACTGAAATTAACAGAGAACGAGATATTTTCCCATGGTTTTTGGCATCATAATTCAATAGCAACGAGATAATTTTCTATTCAATAATTTTCTATTCAATAGAGAAGAGATAACTTTCTTGTGCAGTTTTTTACAGGAATAACAACTGCATGTTCTCACACTGCCACCTGCTCCCCACCACAAGCTCATCCATGATATCACACCAAATCAGAAGAGGGACCGTAAATATCTTGGTATTAAAGAACAAACTTTCTTTAAAATGCCTCTTTCAAAACTGCCTGCGGGCCTGCCTGTGCAGCTGTGGGGTTTGCTAATCAATAGCACCATGCAGTACGTTGTGTCTTTTTGTGTAATTACAGAATGAAAGCAGGCACAGAAAAGAACCAAGTGGAAACTATTAATTTTGTAGAATGGGACTTGATTCGTGTTTCAGTTTTCTTTTCTTCGGTTCACTGGGAAGGAGCTGGAAGAGGAGGTGACAGCAGCAGTTCGGCTGCCTGTCCTCGAGCTGCTTGGTTTAATGTGAAGCCGCTGTTTGGAATTTGCTTTTCTGGACTTGTGAACAGCTCTGAGGGTAGAGAGGCAGCATCTCCTGGGACAGGTATATCAGGCAGGGACAGGCTGAGCTGGGACACATTGTAGTGCAGTTGTGAGCTCTGGCTTTGTACCACTACTTGCCAAAGCAGCCAGTGATGGTTTTCATGGCAGAGACAATCTCGAGCGTGAGAAAGTTTTGGTTCAAAGCATCTTTACTTGGTGCACACTTTTGTAAGACACAGCAGCAGTAGTAGATGGCTGGGTAATACTGGCAGAATTGGAAATGTGCCCAAGGACTATTATTTTTGTTTGGTTTATGAGGAAACTGAGGTGGAGAGAGACCACTTCTCCCTGTTGTTTTATTGGGAAAATACCAGTGGAGTGGAAGCCTTTGGAAATGTAGGAATTTTTAGACAAGCTGTGCCTACCCATGTAAAATGTTTCTAAGAGTCCAGACCCTGGCGACAGGTTGCTCTGTGACTCCTGATAGGAGCTGGTCCAGACGGCAGCTTCCTGGTTCTGTTTGGCAGTCTTTGATACCACATTTTGAGAGTTTTTATGGTGTGGGTACCACCAGGTCCAGTTTCTAGGGTGAGTTTGCACGGAGGCCTCACAGCACTTCCTAACCCCTGCTGGGACTGGGCTTAATGGCTGAGAAAATCCACTATCCACCTCCAGAGATGATCCTGGACTAGTGTGAATGGGACTTTTTGACTGCAAGCTGGAAGGAAAAGTGATGTGTCCACTATTAGTTATTAACATTTCTAAACCTTTTCTCTGGGGAGAGGAGTCTTCTGTCTCTGGAGTGTAATTCTGAACATCTCATAAACATTACACAGCTACATGGCACAGAAATTTATAATCAAAAAAAGAAGCAAGGATGCCTGAATATACGGGGGACATGAATCACTCCTAATGCTGGAGGTCGATCCATAATACCTTAAACAAGTACTCAGAGTCCAAGTGCTAATTATCTGCTAATGGGGTATTTGTTCTCCTTCAGTTATGTAAAAGCACACAGCATTCAGCTTAAAGAGTGCACTTAAATGGCTTTGTACTGGTGGAGAAGGAACAGCTTTGAAGGCTGCTGCCATGCTCTGCCCTGGAGCTCCTGGAGCCCCTTGCTGAGCTCCTGGTGCTGCCCTTGCTGAGCTCCTGGTGCTGCCCTTGCTGTGCCTCTCCGGCTTTTTCACTTGTCATTCCAACTGACTTTCGTTCTCTGTATCTCAGCATTACCCAGCCAGCAATGCTGGCAAAGATGTGAATAAAATTATGACTCCTATATCGTGGCTTTTGCCACCGCTGCTGGCCAGAGAGCAGTGAAGATGCCTGTTGAATACAAGGGGAGCTTCCACCCGAGTAACAAAGCCCGGTAAAGTGAATGAGCTCTTTGATCGCAACCCTGGTAAGAATGGGTCTCAGTGGGCACAGTGAACTACTCTCACGGGGAAAGAGATGCAGTGACCCATCCTCATTGCAGAAATGCCTTGTCGGAGCTTGCAGAGCTGAGCTGAGATCAAGGAGAGGGTGAGAGATAAGGGCCTGTGCTGGAGCCAGCAGCTGGAGAACCTGTGACATACCTCTACTGGCCAGCTCATTCCAGAGCCACCGAGCACCTTTTCCTTCACCAGGGCTTCACCCACTTTTAACTAACTCAAATGAATAATGTATTTTTAATTCTTTATGTCCTTTGAGTAACAGTACAGACCAATGGGAATGAAAAGAACAGAGAATATGTGGATCATTGAGAGAGACTTTTCTCTGAGCTGTGATAACATGTACGGAAACATGATACTTTCTCACACTAAACATTATTATGTTTAAGTTATTAAGTAACATTATAATGTTGTAAGTTCTCATTACAGGAATATTCAGAAGGCAGATGCAGAGCCTGGAAAATTCTGTGTGCTAAAGGTGGTTTTGTCACGAAGTGCGGATCCTCTGCCTGACTCCCTCACCTAATTGGAACAGAGGCCAAAATGAATACTTTGCTTGGTCAGCTACGGAATACCTGCTTGTATTTGTAGGGCATTGCATCACCTGTGCCTTTAGCGCTATTATCAGTAATGATTTTTACTGTAACTGAACGGGGGTGCTTATGTGATTCATCTACAGATAGGTATTTTGTGATATTTGAGCTAAATTCAGCTCCAGTGTACGATAGCGTTTTAAAAAAAATGTCACTAACTATATCACTTATCTTGATTTCAGACTATTGTGTCTTCTTTAACTTAAAAAAAAATACTGATAGAAGTAAGAGCCATACACAAGTGAAAAAGAATTTAAAATCACTGTGCTTATTAGAGATGTATGAATACCAATATTGGCCCACATGGCATGTGCACATGAAACAGGCTCCTAATCCTGTTCGTACTAAAAAGTGTTTCACAGTGAAACTTCCCCTTTGTTTTTCACTGCCCTTGATAACATCTCAATCCCTTTTCACTGTAACTTGCCCAAGTGCAAACTCAGGCGCTGGGGCTGGATGCTGCCTGCAGACACACCACGGATTCTTCATGTGAAGCCTTTCCTGTCTGTGCACATCCTCCCTCTGGATGGACCTACTTTCTGCTGCTCTGTAGCCCAAATTTAAGGCTATGATAGTCCTTGCTTATGACCAAAATGTGGGATACCAGTTGTTTATTTATGTAAAGTGTTTGGAGGCTTTAACTCAAGAGCACCATAGAAACTGGGCTGGTATTGTAGTCGGGGCTTTTATTCAGATTGTCTGATGCGCTGCGGATGCCGCCTGCCTTTGTGTGCTCCAGCCCCATGTTTATCCCGACGCTGCCTTTGTGTTCCCTATTTGACATATTTTACTGTAAATAAAGAGAGACACTGTCTTGCAGCTGTATCCACTGTGACATTTGACTCTCTGCTGAATGATTGCATTGTGCTGTGTGCTTTGAAAACATTATCTCTTTTAAGAAATAATCTAGTCCTTTAATAGTTTCCTGCACGTGCGTGTATTCCTTTGCACATCCAGAGAGCTCAGGTGTTCGCCCACCTCTGTCAAACCTCAGCCAGAGCAGCTCCTGCCGTACTGGTAAAGGCACGAGTGCCTTGGATAGCAGGTCTTGGAGCTGCTCGATTCCCATTTTGCCTGGTCTTTTTAGCTGCACCCTCGGATCAGATTGTGCAGTATGGCTTTTTCTGGGGCATAAGCCTTTTGCTACATTTCTTAGCTATCATGCAGTATCTCTTAATTAGGTCTATACTTTATTATACTTTGTTATAACTTTATTATAAGTTGACTCTTATTGTCTGCTCTACAGTTATGATGATCTTCCCTCTGCTGCCTGGTAATGGGTGACCACCCTCTCAGTTTTTTTATGTGTTGAAGATACTCCTCTTTTTGATTTTAGAATGTTTAAATCCTTACTGAGGCTGGCTTTCTCAAAGCAGGCCTGATTCATTAAGTGCCTAACTCCCATAGTCCTTGTTTAACATCCCTTTTATGAAGTTTGTATTTTTGCCTTTACACAACTGTGCCATTTTTATGTAACTTGTAATTGCAAACTGATTCTGAAACACTTTCAAAGTAATTCTCTATATTTAGAAATGTATAGGGGTTTGCTCTAAGTATTGAATGCAAATAAATCTATAAATGTCGGCTAGTAGTCCTGCCTGCATTTTCCAGAGAATGGCCAGTTTCCTATAAAGCTGCCAGGGTGGGACTATCTGAGATGTCACTATTGTTATGGATAGCATCTTCCTGAAAGTCATCAAACTTTAAAAATTATGTTCACTGAGCATGCACGTGGCAAAAGAGAGCAGAGCAAAATGAAATTAACATCTTGACTTAGCTAGCATGAAAAGCAAATGTATTGGTTTCCCCCAGAAAATGAGTTCACTGAAGCCAGCACTGGTGTCTTTGAGGAGAATCGTGGCAGTGAGTGCAGGGCAGGGACCACCATGTCCCCACAGATCAGGGCCTGGTGCCTCCCTGTCAGCCTCATGGGGCGTGGATGGCAAATCTGATGGAGGAGGTGGCGGATGCCTCTACAGCAAATCCTGTTTTCAGACAAGCCATGCTGAGCTCGGGGGGCTCCTCTGCATCTCAGGACTGGTTCCCTCTCACCAGCAGCTGCGTTGTGTATAGTATAGGATCTGTGTCATGCATAATATAGAACAATGACATTCCCAAAAGGGGTTACAAGCAGAGAATCCAGCATCCAAATTGTCCCAGCGACCTGATGAGACATGGACGTCATTCGGAGCTGCGGGAGGGCTCTTGGTTCTCTCCCGGAGAGAACAGCTCTGCACTCCGGCAGTCTTGGCTTCGTGCTTTTATTAAAATTCCCCAGAATAAAAAGAAAAAGCATCTGTGAGGGAACAAGATTGATAAGAGATTCAAAATATATTTTTATTGCGTTCTTAAATTACCATAATTAAATTAAATTATTAAATGTATTTTTATTAAATTAGCACACAGGCTGGTGTCACTTGCCTTAAATATTTTAATAAAGCCTGTGAAGTCTTCCCTTGTTATTAGTGCTCTTGGAATGTATCTATTTTAATGAAATTATGACTTTAAGTTCTGGTGTTGGGAAGAGAGCCTGGATGGGTGAACTCTGCATTTCTCTGGGGAGCCCAGCATGGTTATGGGGTTTTCTTTGCTCAAGAGTGGCTGCAGGACCACATAAACTCCATGTACATATATCTGGGGGAGATGCACAAATGATGTATTGTGACAATAGAGCAGCAAAGCATTTAGGCTCATGTTGGAAAACTCTGTGGAGCAGAGATGTACTTACAGAGCAGGGCCTGGAGGAAATCTGTATATTGCTGGGTTTGAAGATCATAGAGAGGGATGAATTAATAATTATATATGTGTGTGCTACATTTAAAGACAGATTTATGTATGTGATTCATTTTTTTCTGTCAAACCTACCTTCCCACTTTCTTTATCTCTAAACTGGGTATTTCTCAGCACATGCCACCATGGAAGGTGGTGGTTTTAAGGGTGCTGCTGCTTTTGCAACAGCTGTAGGAATGAACTTGAACTACTTTCATGGGAGGTGCTAGGGATGCTCAGACTGGGGCTCCTCACCTTGCTCTGAACTGGATAGGGCCTTGCAAATAACCTTCTCACCGTCTCTCTGACAACAGAAAAGGTAAAAAATAAAATTAAATTGAAATGTATAGATTTCTTGACGAATTTAAGAAATGAGGAAATGTTGGTTCATTTTAATTGTGTGATTTAAAGTTGTTTTTTAAAAATGTAGAAAATGTGGGAACAGAGGGCTGGATGGCAAAGGGGCTTGGGGTGGTAATGGGGCTTGGGAATCACTTGCCGAGTAGAAAGTGTAAAACTAAGATTGAAATCCCCTCTTTGCTTGATTGCACGGGGATTTGAATTTGGGTCTCTGAACTCCTCTGAGAGTGCCCAACCGCCAGCACATTCTGGGATGAGAATCTGTCCTGCTGAAGCTGTTCTGCTTTGTAAGAATAATTAAATATTCATTGGGCCAGTGAGAGAACAGAAACAAGTTGATAGCCTGGGGATTAAGCCTCTCCAATAAGACAAGGATACAGAAGTAATTCAGTTCCTGATCCAACTCTGATGCTGAATGGATATGAATTTCGGGTCATACTGACGAAATTTACCATGATCCTGTGTTTTTCACTATATCTGTATCATATTTTTCTCTCCTTGTCAACCTTCCTTATTTCTTTACAGAAACTGTTACCACATTGGCTTTTATATTGGTGAATCCGTGTCAACTAGAGTTATCCCCATTTTTATTGGAATCAGAATTGGGCTTATGGGCTCTTTAGCAATCCATCCTTGTCCCAGGATGCCTTTCTGAATCCCCAATTTGCTACTTAGTGCAGTAGGGTGGAGGAAGTATACTTTGATTATAGGGGTGTTACAGGAAACATTTTTTACTGTATGTCCAGTCTGTGGTGGTAATCTGGAATCATACAGTAGGAGGGAACTGTAAACCTTTAATATTACATTAATAAACCAAATAGTTTCTGTCAAACCTCAAGAAAACAGAAAATCAGGACTAAACATCTATTCAAATGTGATGCTGCACTTAGAAAAATTTTTACAGTTCTATACTGAACTCACCCGATTAAATGACAAACTCATTCCTGAGTTGCTTGGCTTTCTTTTTGGTGTGGGGAAAAAAGGAAAAAAGAAGAAGATGTTTTCCAGATGGAGCTTACTAGCAGTGCCTATACCCTGCCCCCTGCACCCCGTTTGATGCGAGCCTGCAGGCTGGGCAGAGCGCAGTGTCCTCACCACTGCCCGGGGGCCTGGTTCAGCACCTTTCTCTGACAGGGCCATCTTCAGGATCTTAGCAAAACCCATTCCTTTCATTCAGGACACCTTCTCTTTTGATGTCCAGATGTACAGCTGGGCTCTCCTGATGGCCCATCACGTGCGGGGATGAGGATGCTTGGAGACACAATTCCTCACACGCTGCTCGGGGCACAGTAAATGAAGTGCTGGATGCACCTTGTTCTTATACAGCAGTAAAGGCTCCGTGAAACGAACAAACCCTCTCTAAATGGGAGAGGAAACTGATGGAGTGTTTATCTTGAGTAATTTCATTCATAACTTGGCACCAAGTGCTCCGTGAGATGACAAGTTCAGATTTTTCTAGAAGCTGCTTTCCCAGTGGAGAGGCGTGGGCGACTGTAGGTCCTGCTAAATTTAACACCTTGGGAGAGGCAGAGTAAAGTAACT